>NC_089584.1:23566745-23866745 GCF_019320115.1 Miscanthus floridulus
TAGAGGCATGTGGGGGGGCTTATCGTATGGGAGTTAATGGCGCCCACAATACTGTAGGGAAAAATTTCAGCGCCTACAACACTGTGTGTCAGGGAGGTTGCAGAGTACTGTTTCTACAGGCATACAGGGTACGGTCCCTAGTATCATGGTTTGACTTGTGCGCCCTGCCTTGCTTTCTCCGTTCGTTCCCTGGTCCTTTCCGATCGGGCATCCCTGGTCAGTTGGTCCTAGTTGGCTCTGATCGCACCAGTCGGAGAAGATCAGTGAGCTAGATTTTTGCGTACCTCGGTTAGAGACATGGGGTCAGAGTCAGAAGTAGTGCTTTGTCTAGGCCTTCCCATCGGAGAGGCCATCCGAAGGCAGGGTGGAGCCTGAAGTGAGCACTTCAGTCGGAGAGGTGGGCCGGTGTCAGAAAATGGGTGCCGCTCCTCCTTGGCCAGACCTTCCGGTCGGTGATTGGATCGTCCTTCTGGCCTGTTGTTTAGATTCTTGGGCTAGCCCATGAGTTGCGCGTTGTCTACTTGGGTCGAGCCTTTGTTGGGAAGCTGGTCCTCGAGGGGCCCTAGGTTTATGAACCCGACAGAAGCCCCGGAGCCCCCGGGCGATTCGGACAGAATCGTCTGGGGGATTTTTTTATCTTGATGGTGGGTGCACGCGAGCGCACCCGCGGGTGTAGCCCCCGAGACCTGGGCGATTCGAGTAGAATCGTCCGGGGGTTTTCGTGTTGCTGGCGGGGGAGGTTTTTGTTTTTGTCAGTGAGTGCGCACGAGCGCACCCGCGGGTGTAGCCCCCGAGCCCCTGGGTGATTCAGGCAGAATCGTCTGGGGGTGTTTGTTAGCGGGTGTGTGTGCGTGTTTTTTAGTTGAGATGAAGTCATCAACCAAGGTGTCGTTGCGCAGCCGAGGTGGTTAGTTTTTAGGGATCGGGTGAGACGTAGCTCGTGGATCCTGGCGTCGATGCGCGTCGTGGGATCGGGCGAGGCAGTTAGTTTTTAGGGATCGGATGAGACAGAACTCGCGGGTCCTAGCGTCGATGCGCACTATGGGATCGGGCGAGTCGGAGTCCTAGATCCTAGCCTTGGTGCAGCCCGCATAGCCGAGATAGTTAGTTTAGTTAGTTTTGGGATCGGACGAGCTAGAGCTCGTGGATCCTGATGGGGCGAGTTCGGGGTCGTAGACCTAGGCGTTTTGGTGTGCAATTGAAGCGTAGCCGGATGGGGCGAGTTCAGGGTCGCAGACCTAGGCGTTTTGGTGTGCAGTCGAAGCATAGCCGGATGGGGCGAGTTTGGGGTCACAGACCTAGGTGTTTTGGTGTGCAGTCGAAGCGTAGCTAGATGGGGTGAGTTTGGGGTCGTAGACCTAGGCGTTTGGTGTCTTGAGCCCCCGAGCCCCATTGGGCTTTGGTAGGGGTTGGTTTGAGTTGTGTGCGTTACCCAATCCTTAGCTTCTCACAACTAGAGGGGTTGAGTTTTGTCCCTTGTCCTGATCGCTCAGGCTCGATTGACATGCTCGGTGAGTTCGCTAACGAGTATAATCGAGTGGAATCTAGATCTGTCGTTCGTGATGGGGTCGGCATAGCCCTCTTGTGACATTCCACTGCTCCTTTACCTGCAACCCGACAGATGCCTAGGTCGTTCCAGAGACCGACCCAGGTGGCCTGATGGCCTCCCCTCGATGGAGATTCTATGGGCTTAGCAGAGTCTTAGGATCGAATGAGAAGGTTGAGATGACCCTGTCTGCCAGACTGGGCGAGTACCGCACGGGGCTCATCTGCGTTTTTCTCCCCTGGCTCTTTTTGATGTGGGGCGGCCTTGAGCCCTTCGTGGGCTGGCCTTTGAACCCCGATCGATCGTTGCTCATGTCGAATGAGGCAACTGCCGCTTCGTGACGCAACATGGAGCGTTGTGATGCATTTCACTGCATGTGCGATGCTTAGTTCCTGAGCCCCCGGGCGGTTCAGGGCCCGAATTGTCCAAGGGGCACGGGCGTATAGAATGAATGCGCGTATGGATGTATGAAATGATTATAAAGAAATAGAGGGGGTCAGTAGTGTTTACCTTGATAACTCGAGTGACGGGGTTTGGAGAGCTTCAGTCGAAAATGTTCGACCGGGACCCGTGCTCATTGTTCATGACAGAGTCGGCATGGCCTACATGGGGCGTCGCTTCGCTCTCTACCTCTCTCGGTGTGTTTTTTCTGAGCCGTTCGATCGACTTAGGAAGCCCGATGGTCTCTCCCGGCGGAGATCCCATTTTGGGTTTTTCCAAGTCCCATGAAAGGATCATTTCATACCTCCTCCTATCTTGTGAACTCGCTCAATCCAATCTTGAGATGCTCTTTCTCCAATTTAAGCTTCTTGTTCTCTTCCTTGAGTGCATCATTATTTTTCTCTTCCTTGAGCTTCTTGTTTTCTTCTTTTGACTTCTCATTTTCAAGAATCAAATCACCATCATGATCACGAGTTTCTAGCACAATAGTGTTGTGGCTTTTGATCTCTTTAAGATCTTTCTTGAGCTTTTCATTGTCATTCTTGAGCTTGAAAAATTCAACATAATCTTCGGTCTCAACCACTTGCTTGCCCTTGCTACTAGAACTTTGCTCAATGCTCTCAATGAACAAATCATCACATGATGTGGCTATATCAATTTTAACAACATTGTTAGTAGCATCATGTGGCTCATAGGATATATATTCTTGAGCAATGACAAGATTATCATGATTAATCTTAAGAGTAGTATATTCTTCTTTTAGCATGTTGTGGCTAGTGATGAGCTCATTGTGTATCCTCTCAAGTTTATCATGTTTTTCTTTAAGCTCTTTCTTTGAAGATTTGAGCTCCTTGAGTTTGGATGATATAGCATCATTTGCCTCTCTAAGCTCAACACTAGCCTTTTCGGCTACATCACATTTAGCTAAAAGAGAATCATTCTTAGCTTCTAATTTTTCATTCTTGGCTCTACTCTTTCTAATGATCTTAGTGTATTGATTTAGCAATTTAACAAGATCATCATAAGAAGGTGATTCATATTCATCATCATCACTATCGCTATCATCATTGCTAGCATGTTCATCGCCACTACTATCATCATTTGATACCTTGCGATCACCCTTGGCCATAAGGCATATGTGTGTAGAGGATGATGGTGGTGGTGGCGGTGAAGATGATGAAGAGTCAATAACAATGGTGGCCACCTTCTCGTTGTCACTATCATCATCGGATGAGCCACTAGATGAATCAATGTCCGTGAGCCAATCACCGACGATGTAAGCCTTTCCACTTTTCTTCTTCTTATGGAAGTCCTTCTTGCCATCTCTCTTCTTGTATGGCTTGTTTTTCTTCTTCTCATCTTCTTCTTCATTGCTTGAGTCATCTTTCTTGCCCTTGTACTTGTTCTTGAACTTATCTTTCTTGGGCTTGGTGCATTGGTGTGCTAGATGACCAAGTTCTCCATAATTGTAGCAATCCATCTCGGAGATTGGCTTCCTTCTAGAGCTAGTGAAGAACTTCTTCTTCTTGCCATCAAACTTGATGCCACTCTTGTTGAGCTTCTTTAGCATCTTGGCGTTTCTTCTCACCATGAGAGCAAGACTTGTATCATCAATTTCATCATCACTTGAGCTCTCATACTCAAGTCTTGCTTTGCCCTTCTCTTGGCTAGCCTTGAAAGCCAAGTCTTTGTCTTTCTTCTTGTTAGAGGATGAGCCATCTTGAGGTGTGATGTGCATGTACATCTCATGAGCATTCATCTTTCCCAAGATTTGTGTCGGTGTAGCAGTGGAAAGATCACCTTGATGAAGCACGGTCACAATATGCCCATATTTGTCAATGGGGAGGACACTCAATATCTTTCTTACAACATCGGATGGTTGCATTTGAGTGAGTCCAAGCCCATTGACTTCCTCTACAAGAACATTCAAGCATGAGTATATTTCATTAGCACATTCTTTAGGAAGCATCTCAAAAGAGTTAAGCTTTTTCATGACAAGATGATAGCGTTCCTCATGCTCACTCTTTGTTCCCTCATGGAGCGCACAAACGTCCGGCCATAGAGCATGGGTGTCTTTGTGGTTCCTCACCCAATCGAACACATCTTTGCAAAGGCCTCTAAAGATGGTGTTTCGAGCCTTTGCATTCCATTTTTCGTAATTCACCTCATCGCCTTGTAGGTGTGTAGCATTCCAAGGTCTTGGGAAGCCTTGTGAGGTGGCTCTAAGTATTCCAACATCTAGATCTTTCTAGATACGCCTCCATGTGGATTTTCCAATATGGAAAATCATCCCCCTCAAAGATAAGAGGAGGTCCATCCCCATGACACATCTTTCACTAGGCGGTTAAGCCTAAATACGTGAGCACAAGGCTCTGATACCAATTGAAAGGATCAAGATGCCCAAGAGGGGGGTGAATTGGGCTAATTCTAAATTTCTTTGCAATAATTAGGTCCTACGGTTAGCCCAATTAACCCCTTGTGCCTAAAAAGTGTTTCTATTGATCTACCGCACAAAAGTTTAGCAATCTATGTTCCAATCCTACTCTAGAATGGCAATTCTATGAATGTAAATGACAAGAATTGAATTGCTCAAAGTAAATGCTCAAAGTAAAGAGAGAAGGAGGAACGCAGTGATGTTTTGCTGAGGTATAGGAGAGTCGTCACTCCCCACTAGTCCTCATTGGAGCACCCGTGCAATGGTGTAGCTCCCCCTTGATACGTGCAAGGATCAAGTGCTCTCTACGAGCTGATTCTTTGACACTTCGTCGTGGTAAATCACCCTCAACCGCTCACAACTTGAGTTGGGTCATCCACAAGCTCCGCCAGATGATCACCAAGCTCCTAATCACCACCAAGCCATCCAGGTGATGGCGATCACCAAGAGTAACAAGCACGAACTCTCACTTGACCATGACAAGCCTAATGAGAAGGATGGATGCACACTTTGCTACTCTTGCTTTCAATAATGAGGGCTCTCTTTGGAATTCTCAAATCTCAATCATCTGACTAGGACCTTGCTCTTCTTGGCACTCTCAAAGGTATTTCTTAGCTGTTGAAATGAGCAAAAGTACACACGAATGGAAGAAGTATTTATAACCATGGCTGAAAAACAAACCGTTATGTGCCTCTACGGGGTGACCGGACGCTCCGGTCATGTTGACCAGACGTTCTGGTCAGTTCTCCCCAATCTCCAATGTTTAAGTTGTGACCGAACGCTGGACAACGTCCGGTCAGTACTGACCGGACGCGTCCGGTCATGATTTTCCCTCTCTAGAACCTTACTGGAGTCGACTGGACACTGGGACTCAGCGTCCGGTCACTTCACCTCTCAGCGTCCGGTCGCACCAGACGATTTCACCTTGATCAAATGAACTGACCGAACTCTGTGCCAGTGTCCGATCACTCTAGAACCAGCGTCCGATCAGCATTTGACCCTCCATTCACTTCTAACTCTCGATCATATGTGAATGAAGTTTGCTCTAATGGATCGGGCTTTTTAGGAGCTACCTAGTGCTAGATTTAGCAAGTGTGCACCACACCTAACTCACTAGACTCACCTAGGTCAAGCTACCCGTCCATACCCTCCTTAATAGTACGGCCAAAGGAAAACAAAGTCCTAAACTACTCTAAGTGTCTCCTCAACACCAAATGACACTTAGAACTAGTCCATCCTTAACCTTGTCGTCCATCCTTTGAAAATCGAAATGATTTCCATCGTAGGGGCATGACCACCATGATAAGCCCAATCGATCTCCATTACCGTGACCTAACTTAATTTTCCTCTACAAAACACACGTTAGTCATAGTAATCACGTATTGTCATTAATCACCAAAACCCAACTAGGGGCCTAGATGCTTTCATCCCGCCTGGGGATGCGGAGAGCTGCCTGCATGTGGTGACGCTTCAGTTTTTGCACCTGGTCGTGTGATAGTGGTGGGCCATACCCAGGCCATGTTTTGTCTCACCAGGCGGTGTTCTGTCTGACCCGGCATCGTGCCATCAACCAGTGTGCGTCCCATCGGCCAGGGTGTGTCCCATCATTTCCCATCCGCATTGAATGGGGGAAGGGAGGGAGTTTTTTGCTCTAATCTTTTGCCCCTCTTTGGCTTCCGTGTTTCTTCCTTAAATAGGGGGAGGGAGAGGGTTCTCCGTCGTAGTCCTTTGCATGTTCTCCAACTATTGTCTCTTCTCCTTCTTCCTCACCGAGAGTGCCTATATGCCATGATGGTTCCTAAGTGAGAGAGGGGGTGAGCAAGGGGTAGGACTTATAGATCCTTTCATGAATCCAGAGCACGATGTTGAGATGGAGGCTGCCCAGGGCGGTGCTGACCGTCTTTGCCTAAGAAGGGGTGGCTTTTGTCGAAGGGGGTGGCATGCTGGATTCATCTACGAGGCCATCTTTGGGATGGAGCCGTGTGTGGACTTTCTCCGGTGGATCTTCACTAGGCAAGCCTTATCAGAGGGGAAGTTGCTCAGGATCATGCTAGTGGAGGGTTCTACGCCTACAGCTGCTCAGGGTGTCCAGTTCATAAAGTTTGATGAGATCTCTTCCAGCCATGGTGGCCAAACCTCAGTAGCAGCGTCCCTGCCAAGGAGCTGCCTCGACTGCATGAGAAAGTCAGGAGCTCCATGTTCTTCTGCTGAGCATCTATGGGTGCGACGCCCTTGAGGTACCCGTTGCGCTCACCAAAGTCGAGGGAGTGGAACCGGGTGGGTCCCTTGAGGTACCCATTGCGCTCACCAAAGTCGGGGAGCGAAACTGGGTGGGGCCCAGTGGTGGTGGATATGTCCGATGGCGTGTGTCATGCTTTCTCCTTTGGCGTTCAGGAAATGTCGTTGAGCGGCCGCAATAGTATTTAGAGTAGTAGTAGAAAATGTAATAGTTGAGTTCGTGGGTGAGTCCCCGTGTGAATAGTTTTTTGTATCAATGAATACATTAGTACTGTTTTTGTCATAGAACCACAATATCCATTCCTTGTTTTTTATCCTAGCATAACTTTCATTTTTATCCTTTTCGTTTTTGCACCTGCCCGTTAGTTTCATAGGCTATAGCTATTAAGAGCCTGGGCATGGCCCGTGGGGCTCGGCTACTTGTAACCGTAGGTCGTGGCGGGGTGCGTTCGGTTGGGAGTAAGAATAGAGTCACATAGGGCAATCAAACTAATGGAATGTGCTTCTGTTTGGGGACAAACTTGTTTATCATGTGATAGTAAAAAGAGAGGTAATATTCAGTATGTTCCCTCATGGAGCCCCCGAGTGACCTAGGCTAAAAATATTCAGGCTGGGGTGCTTTTATAGGAGCAAGTGTTTGACTAAAAAGTGGTAAGACCAAATTTAGGGGAAACGACGTAGTTGTTCAATATTCCAAGTGTTGGTGAGAATGTTGCCACTGTTGTCCTCTAGTCGGTAGGTGCCCGGTCGGATTACTTCGGTCACCGTATAGGGCCCTTCCCATGGTGGAGAGAGTTTGTGTTTTTCCTTCGTTGATTGGGTCCTCTGGAGTACAAGATCGCCGACTTTGAGTATCCTCCCCCTGATCTTCCTTTTGTGGTACCTGCGTAGGGTTTGTTGGTAGCGAGCAAAATGGATGACGGTTGTCTCACAGGCCTCTTCGAGCATGTCTACTACTCCTTGCTGGGCCTCCATGGCTCAGTCATGGTCGAAAGCCTTCACTCTTGGGGCGCCATGGTCGAGGTCGGAGGGTAGTACTACCTCAGCTCCGTAGACCAGGAAGAAGGGTGTGAACCCTATGGATTAGTTTGGGGTCGTTCTCAGGCTCCAGAGGATCATTGGGACCTCTACAACAAATCGCCCGATGTATTTGTTGAGTCAGTCGAAGATGCATGACTTAAGTCCTTAGAGGACCATGCCATTAGCACACTCGACCTGACCGTTAGTTCGTGGATGTCCGACCGAGTCCCAGTCGATCCTGATGTCGTATCCATCACTAAAGTCTAGAAACTTCTTTCTGGTGAAGTTAGTCCCATGGTTAGTGATGATACAGTTAGGAACAATGAACTGGTAGATGATGTCGAGAAAGAATTTGAGTGCCTCTTCCGAGCGGATGTTGGTGATAGGCTTGGCCTCTATCCACTTGGTGAACTTGTCGACTGCTATGAGTAGGTGAGTGAAGCCGCCTAGGCCCTTTCTAAGGGGTCCCACCATGTTGAGGCCCCAGACCGTGAATGGCTAGGTGATGGGGATGGTTCAGAGCTCCTGTGCTAGCAAATGGGTTTGCCGAGCGTAGAATGGGCATCCTTCACACTTGCGGACAGCATCCTTTGCATCTCACAATGCGGTGGGCTAGTAAAAACCTTTGCGAAAGGCTTCTTCAACTAGTGACCTTGGGGCCACGTGATGTACGCAAATCTTAGCATGGACCTCAAGGAGGAGCTGCTTCCCTTGGTTGGTGGAGATGCACTTCATGAGCACCCCTGATGGACTCTGTTTGTAGAGATCATCACTGAGCGTGACGAAGGTCTTGGCATGTCGAGCGATCCATCAAGCTTCAGTCCTTTCGGGTGTGAGAACCTCCTCGAGCAGGTAGGCGAGTAGCGGCACTCGCCAATCGGTTTGATCGAGTGCCAATACGGCGACGTTTGTGGGCGACGTTGTCATGGAGGTACTGGGATCAGAGCCCCCAAGCACTGGCTTGGCATCGGGGTTAGAGCCCCCGAGCACCGGCTAGGTGTTGGGGTTGGAGCCTCGAGCACTGGCTGGGCGTCAGGGTGTGTCTGGATCAGACATTCTAGGATGCGGGCAAACAGCTCGTGGACGTCATTGACGAAGACCCCACTTGGGGATGGATCCCGCCTGGCGGCCAATTTTGCAAGAAAATTGGTGGCATCATTGTCCCTTTGAGGGACATGATGTAGCTCAATCCCCTAGAATTTGTCCTTGAGCTTGCGCACCTCTTGGCAGTATGCTGCCATGAGGGGGCTTTTGTAGAAGGACTCCTTCATGACCTGATCAACGACTAGCTCTGAGTTGCCATGAACATAGAGTCGCGTAGCACCGAGCTCGATGGCAATGCGTAGTCCGTTGATGAGGGCCTCATACTCCATGGCGTTGTTTGAGGCTAAAAAGTGGAGGCGGATGGCATAGCGGAGCCTACTCCCATCTGGGGAGATCAGAACCACTCCAGCCCCTAAGCTGAGCACCATCACAGACCCATTGAAGTACATTGTCCAGTACTCGTGGGTGACGTCCCAGGTCGGTAGCTGTACCTCTATCCATTCAGCGACAAAATCATGAGAGCCTGAGATTTAATGGCTGTACGAGGGATGTACCTCATGTCATGGCCCATGAGTTCGAGTGCCCACTTAGAGATCCATCCCATGGCATCATAGTTGTGGATGATGTCCCCGAGTGGGTATGAAGTGATGACCGCGACTTCATGGTTGGTGAAGTAGTGTAGGAGCTTCTGGGTTGCCATCAGCACGGTGCATAGGAGTTTCTGCACCTAGAGGTACCAGACCTTGGGGTTGGTGAGTACTTCACCGACGAAGTGTATGGGCCACTAGACCTTAAGTTGGTGTCCCGCCTCCTCCCTTTTGACAACCAGCACGGCGCTTACCACGTGGTTGCTGGCCACGATGTAGAGGAGAAGGGGTTCTCCTCATTCAGGAGCGACGAAGATCGGTGCTGATGTTAGGGACACTTTGAGGCTCTTCAGGGCCTGCTGATCTTCCTCAGTCCAGACGCAAGTGTCTGCCTTTTTGAGGAGCTTGTAGAGTGGCATCCCCCCTTCATCGAGCCAAGAGATGAATCGGCTTAGGGTAGCTAGACAGCCGGTTAGCCTTTGCATGCCCTTGATGTTGCGTATGGGACCCATGTTAGAGATGACCATGATTTTTTTAGGGTTGGCCTCGATGCCGCGCTCGAACACAATGTATCCTATCAGCTTCCCCTTTGGAACCCTAAAAACACAATTTTCGGGATTCAGCCTGATGTTGAATCTTCGGAGGTTTGCGAACGTTAGGGCCAAGTTAGTGATCAGTTCACAAGCTTGAGTTGTTTTGACCACTATATCATCGACATAGACGATGATCGTTGGTCTTGGCCGCTCGGTTTGATCAGGCTGATCGAGCAGATCGATTTGGTCAGTGAAGCATTGCTGCATGCACCTTTGGTAGGTGGCGCCAGCGTTCTTCAAGCCGAACGGCATGGTTATGTAGCAGTACAAACCATACGAGGTGATGAATGAGGTTGCGAGCTGATCAGACTCTTTCATCACGATCTGGTGATAGCCTGAGTAGGCATCCAGAAAGCAGAGGATCTTATAATCTGAGGTGGAGTCAACTATCTGATCGATGCACGGTAAAGGAAAGTGATCCTTTGGACACGCTTTGTTGAGGCCAGTGTAATCAACGCACATTCTCCACTTCCTGGTCTTCTTTTTAACAAGAATAGGATTGGCAAGCTAGTCGGAGTGGAATACCTCTCTAATGAATCTGGCTGCTAGGAGTTTGGCGATCTCTTTGCCTATGGCCCTGCGCCTCTCGTCGTTGAAGCGACGCAGGCGCTGCTTGGTGGGCTTCGAGCCCGAGATGAGGCACGGTGCATGCTCGACGACCTTCCGTGGTATGCCCGGCATGTCAGAAGGCTTCCATGCAAAGAAATTGCGGTTGTCGCATTGGAAGTCAATGAGCTCACGTTCCTATTTGGCCAGGAGCTGGGTCCCGATCCAAACCATCTTGGTTGGGTCGGTGGGGTCGATTCCCTCCGCCTTGGTTTCCTTGAGCAGATAGAAGGCCATCGAGGAGGTTGGTTTGTTGCAGTCTAGGACTGCTGGGATCGATGATTCCCCAAGCCGCAGGAGCCACGACTTGATGACCATAGTGGTGAGCTCATAGTGCTCGCGGTCACACATGAAGGCATGCGAAAAGGCGCTGCTCATGGTGATGATGGCGTTCAGTCCTAGCATCTTCAGCTTGAGGTAGGTGTAGTTGGGGATTGCTATGAATTTGGTGTAGCAAGGCCGCCCCAAGATGGCGTGGTAGGACCCTAGAAAGTCCTCCACTTCGAAGGTGAGGACCTCCAATCGGAAGTTGGCCCGGTTGCCAAACGTGACGGGTAGGTCAATCTGCCCGAGCGGGTATGCCTGTGCTCCTAGGATCACCCCATGGAAGGGAGAGCCCTCTAGGCAGAGCTCTGACCAGGGGATACACATGGCGTCGAGGGTGTCGACGTAGAGGATGTTGAGGCCACTGCCTCTGTCCATCAGCACCTTGGTGAGGCACTTTTTGTAGACGATGGGGTCAATGATGAGCGGGTAGCATCTCGGTCTTATGACGTGGGAGGGATGGTCCCTCTGATCGAAGGTGATCGGAGATTCTGACCAGCTGAGGAAGAAGGGGACGGGCGTCTCGGCGACGCATGCCTCCCTATAGCGTACCTTGTGCTGGCGCTTGGACCAGATGGCGTCAGATCTGTCGAAGATCATGATGCATTCCTCAGCGTCAAGGAAACCATCTCTATCCTTGCCTGCCGCGCCAAATTTCTTGGCTGCCGCATCTTTGTCGTCCCCTTCTTTCGGCCTGCTGGACTGTCGTAGAAAACATTTGAGGAGCTTGCAGTCCTTATAGAGGTGTTTGATGGGGCAGGCATGGTTGGTGCACGGACTGTCCATGAGCTTATTGAAGTGGTAGGCAGTTCCTGTTGGGGTTGCTTGCCTGTGCGATCGGCTGCGGCGATCAACACGGTGCTGTCCGATCGGCGCCGATCCTTTTTGTTCTTCTTGCCCCTCGATGCGGAGGGGCCCACATCTTGGTCTATGTGCTTGATCTTGCCTTTATCTCAGCCCCCATTGAAGACCGCTCCGACCGCCTCCTTGCTAGAGGCATGGTTAGTGGTGACATCAAGCAGGTCACGGGTGGTACGGGGCTTCAGGCATCCAAGCTTGTGGATCAGGGACTCATAGGTCGTCCCAGAGAGGAATGCGCTGATGACGTCCACGACGACAATATCAGGGAGGGAGTTGCATCGTTGGGAGACCCTATGGATATAATCCTGTAGGGACTCACTGGGCTCCTACTGGTAACTCTTGAGGTCCTAGGAGTTTCTAGGGTGGACGTACGTCCCCTGGAAGTTTCCGACGAAGACTCTCTTGAGGTCCACCTAGTTGCGGATGCTGTCGTGTGGGAGGAATTCAAGCCATGCCCGAACATGTTCCCCCACACAGATGGGGAGATACTGAATGATGAAATAGTCATCATCCACCCCTCTGGCTCGGCAGGCGAGCCAGAAATCTTTGAGCCAAATACCGAGGTTTGTCACCTCGGTGTACTTGGTGATGTTGGTGGGCGATTAGAAACACTATGGGAACGGCGCTCTTCGGATACGCCAGTCAAAGGCTCGTAGCCCCGGGCCCTTAGGACTAGGACTCTGGTCGTCCATCCAGCGACCATGCCTAGGGCGCGTTTCACCGCTCCCCTCGAGGGTTCGACCGGGATCCATGTCACATGCTCTCACCGCCGCCCGGTGGACGTCATCATCACGCTGGGCCCGATGTCGGTTGCTAATGATGCTATGAGCGTCCTGGTGTGGACTGGGCCACTCATGTACCGACGGTCGGTGTGGAGCAGGCACCAGGTCAGACCGAGGCATGGCTGCTGCCTCTCGAGCCACACCTAGCGGCTATAGCGGTGAGCGGATGGAGCGATCCGTCTAGCGCGTCCCCGTTCCCCGGTGGGGAGAGAGGACGTGTGTCAGAGTCGCGATGTGGAGCTTTCCACCTATTGAAAAGCATTGGCTTCTACTAGAACCCAGAGGTTCTGGTAGACTGCCCACTCCTGGGGGTCGATGAGCTCGGGATCACCGCGCAGAAGCATTGCTGCAGCAGCGATATTCTAGCTAGCCCGAGTGAACTGTGGGAGATCATTCCCCTCGTTCATGATATCATGTGGGACCTAGCAGACGTGACCCTAGGCGCCACGTGTTGTACCGAGTGTGCCAACATAGGAGGCGGCTAGTTCTACCGCCGTTGTCGTAATTCCTCGATGTGCGCTTACACAGACACAAGGGCCCCCGCACGCGGGTCTAGAGGGGTGTGAATCTACGTAGACTCCACAACCACCAGCGGTAGTTCCAGAGCGTCCACCATAGTGCACTCTCGGGACGAACGGTGATGAGGTGCCATGTCACCGATGCTGGGGCCATCGCTCTCACCCTCATCATCCAGGAGTTTGTGGAAAGTGGTAGGAGCGTAGCTCACCATTCCCACGAATTCGGATGTGAGGGGGGATGGCGCCAGCATCCTTTGGAGCCCTTGAGCGTACGCATCCATGGGGGACGCGAGGCCATAGAGGAACCGATCGGACGGTGTTCATGGCGTGGCCAATACGGTCTCTCCGGATGATCGGTGGGAGATAGTAAATAAAGAGTAAATAACAGTACGCATATTACTTACAGCGGGGTTTGAGCAGAGAGTTTACTTGAAATGAAGCGCAGATGCCATGTCGTTGAAGTCGTCGTGCGTCCCAGAGCCGATGGAGGGTGCCCCTCCGACGAGCGCCAGAATGGGTGCCTCCTCACGGAGGTGAAGTACACCGAGCCGGTCGGCAAAGAAGTCCAGGATTCCAAAGCGGAAGGCCTGGGATGGCTAGAAGACGGGTGGAACCCACATCCCAACGGGTGGGAGTGCAGAAAACTCTAGTGAGCCGAAGCGAATCGTATCGCGTGAGCCCGCCATGGCGAAGGTGGTGGAAAAGTGGGTAATCCGATGACCAAAAAGTGTTGAACGTGCAGCGTCTTCCCCACGGACGGCGCCAACTATCGGTGCAGAAAGTGACCAACAAGTAAATGTTTGTAGTTTTGTCGTACATTGTGATCGGAGGTGGCCTATAACTCAATGACACAGGGTTTATACTGGTTCAGGCAACGTGCCCTACGTCCAGTTTGAGTCGGTCGATGACTTTATTCCTGAGCCCAGGTGCTCGAAGTTTGCAGTGGGGTTACAAACGAGAAGGAGAAAGATGGAGGGTACAAGAGATCCGACCGGGCTCTGGTCAGAAGGGCCGAGAGCGATAGGAGCTCCGCTATGAGCTAAGTGTTCAAGCGTGTGCTTGTGGTTTGAACCTAGCGGTTCTGTGGTTGTGTGCTAGGGAGCTTGGTCGATCTAATGAATCTAGAATTACTTGGATGTTGGGAGAGAGCGTATCCCCTTTTATAGATGAAGGGGATGGCCTTACAAGTGAGATGGAGAGAGTACGTATGCTTCTAAGTCTTGTTGCCAACACCGGCGGGTACAGGATGATGATAGGTGCCCACAACACTGTTGGATGTTGGATGCACATGGGAGGCTGCGTCGTTTTGTTCGGGTATGTCAGATGTTGATACCTGCTATACTATTGATGCTTAGAGGCATGTGAGGAGTTTCACCATGTTCACTCGGTATGGTAAATGCCGGCGCCCACAACACTGTCGATGCCCAGAGGCATGTGGGGGGCCTTACCGTATGGAAGTTAATGGCGCCCACAATAATGTAGGGAAAAATGTCGGCGCCTACAACACTCTATGTCAGGAAGGTTGCAGAGTACTATTTCTATAGACATATAGGGTATAGTCTCTGGTATCATGGTTTGACTTGTGTGCCCTGCCATCCTTTCTCTGTTCGTTCCCTGGTCCTTTTTGAGTGGGCATCCCTGGTCGGTTGGTCCCAGTCGGCTCTGATTGCGCTAGTCGGAGAAGATCAGTGAGCAGGGTTTTTGCATACCCCGATCGGAGACGTGGGGTTGGAGTTAGAAGTAGTGCTTTAGCCAGGCCTTTCGGTCGGAGAGGCTATCCGGAGGTGGGCTAGAGCCCGAAGTGAGTGCTCCGGTTGAAGAGGTGGGCCGGAGTCGGAAAACGGGCGCCGCTCCTCCTCGGCCAAACCTTCCGGTCGGTGATTGGATCATCCTTCTAGCCTGTTGTTCAGATTCTTGGGTCGGCCCATGAGTTGCGTGTTATCTACTTGGGTCGAGCCTTCGTTGGGAAGCCGGTCTCCAAGGGACGCCGGGTTTATGAACCCGACACTATGTCTGTCAAGCTCGTTGCATTAGCAAAGTGTTCCTTTGTTATCACCCCATCCAAGTCGTTATTGTTTAGGTACAGTCCGGTCAGATTTGTGAGCATACCAATCTCATGTGGGACATTTCCAATAAAGTGGTTATAAGAGAGATCAAGGGTCCCCAAATGAGTAAGTCGCCCTACAGATGTTGGGAGAGGTCCTGTAATGTGGTTCAAACTGAGATCCAGAACGACCAAGTTTGTTAATTGCCCTATCCATGTTGTTGGTAGTATCCCAGTTAATTGGTTGGAACGGAGGTCTAGTTCTTGTAATTTGTTGGGCGAGCAGCGAGCCATATTTCTAAACAGCTCAGTTATGTCTCCGTATAGAGAGCCGAGCTAAGTTTCAGGAACTCCAAATTGCATAGCTTCTTCAAGTTGGTGTTCCTTATGCGCTTATTCTTCTCTTCCTCAGCATAATAATACGAAAGATCAAGGACTTGTAGGGATGTCATGTCTCCCAGAGTGTCCGGAATTTGACCGTAAAGACTAGTGTGGTCCAAGTAAAGATATTTGAGGCTTGTTATGTTCCAGAACCAGCTGGTCAGCATTGGATGGTTGAAGGAGTTCATGGAGACATCTAGGTCCTTGAGGCTTGTGAGGTTAAGGTGTGGCAGTGGCTGGTTTGCTCTTGTAAGAGAGCATTTGGAAAGATCAAGGACTCTCAAGGAAGGAATCATGTTCATGACATGTGGCCAGTCCAGTAGTGTGCTGAGGTTCACTCTGTTGAGTTTAAGATGTTGTAAGAAAGGAAGACGTGTTAACCATGAGAGATCCGTTGAGTTCGCAGCTCCCATGTAGGAAAGATCCAGATACTACAACTTTGATAAGTTGCCAATTGGGGAGGCACGCCACCGCTAAATGGTATGCCGGGCAGATCAAGGTACTTGAGGGTCTTTCCATGAAGGTAGATTGATCAGTGGAGGTATGCGTAATCAGGAATCGGATAGTGACACAAGGCGTAGAGACAATGATTTAGACAGGTTTGAGCCGTCTGATCGACGTAATACCCTATGTTTTGTGTCTTTGGTGTATTGTATTAAGATGTATGTAGATAGATGTCCACTAGGGGACCCCTGCCTCTCCTTATATACTCTAGAGGGGTATGGTTATAAGAAAAATATCCTATTTGGTACTATACAATAGCTTGCGGTGCACGTCAACCAGTACCGTGCACGCCTTGATCTTGTGGGCTGGGCCACCTCTGAGGGTGCGGCCCATGTCTTGTCTTGTGGATACTAGGGGCCATACCCCCACAACTAATCCCTGAGCCTGACAGTAGGTGACGTAGTCACATGGTGCCAGGGTCAGAAAGTAGAAGAAAGGCAGAAGACCGGCCGAGCAGGCAACCAGTCCACGGGCGGAGCCCTAAATTGAAAAGCGCACATTCACCACAAGGTGAAGTGTGCCCACTTAGTCCCCGAGCCTGCTGAAAGATGAAGAATGAATCTGGTAGCAGGGTCAAAGAAAAAGAAATCTAAAAGCTTGCCGACGTCATTTGACATGTGCGTATCAAGACCCTAGACGTGTTGTCCAAGATCAGCACCCTGATCTGAACAACATGGAGCTGCTTGATAGCATACCGATGAGGCGTAGCAAGATTTGACCATCAAGGGAGTCCCCGGCGTAGCTGGCGACGTCCAAGCACCGAGGAGTCCCTGGCGTAGCTGACGATGTCCAAGCACCGAGGAGTCCCCGGCATAGCTGGCGATGTCCGAGCACCGAGGAGTCCCCGACGTAGCTGACGATGTCCGAGCACCGAGGAGTCCCCGGCTTAGCTGGCGACGTCCGCAAGGTGAAGTGGGGTGAAGTGTGCCCACTTATTCCCCAAGCACGAAGAATCCGAGCGCCGAGGAGTAACCGACGTAGCTGGTGATGAAGCACGAGCGACGAACAGTCTGGTCAACTAGTCGGCGGCGAAGTGAGCATTGAGTAGAAGCGACCGGCGAACAGTCCGATCAACTGGTCGGCGACGGAGTCCATGAACCTAGCGGTCCGACCAATTGATCGGTGGAGAAGTCCGAGCGCCAGGTGGTTCGATCACCTGGACGATGATCCTGCAATACAAATATGTAGAACGTGTAGTACATGATATAAAAATATATGAACTCCGGAGAAAAATCAGCAATGGTGATGAAATAGTGTATGCAGCTCGGCGATCAGTTGGTGTGAAGATGTATTTATATTTAATACAAACCGCTTGAACAGTTAGTGTGTAGCTGAGTCTCCAGCCCTAGCTAGCCCGTTAACCATAACGCGGAGTGTGGAGCCCGTGTGTGTGTAGGAAGAACAAAGCATCGCTAAGGAGCCACTGCTGACCACCCATAACGCAGAGGACAGACGCTCGTGCACGTGTAGGGAGGAGCTGGAGACAGGGTCGTCTCTGGGAACATCCGAACGTCAACGTGACTGTTCGGGGGTTCAAAAAATCGTTTGGAGAGCAAACATAGAGAAAACAGTTTGGAGAAACATTATGTCGATATAAGAAAGTTGGAGAAAATTTAGAAAATATTAAAGCGTGACTTAGTTTTAGACAAAACGTTTGGTCGGTAGCGTATGTCGTTATCTGGTCGGCGTTGACAAAATTGCCCGGCCCTCGAGCTTTCTGAACTGTCGTCATGGCGACGGTCGCGGTCGTCATGTCCCAATTCTATGCGTCTATCAATATTACGACGTAGCGGGCGGTTGGAACGAGTAGTCCGGACGACGTCCTGCTTATATTAGTGGTCGGCGATCCGGCGGCTCTCTTTTGGTCTTGTGTTGAATATGTAGATGAGCAGCAGCCGATCTGATGCAGCTCGGCCGATAGAAACACACGTAAGTACGTACATATCTTGGTCTACGTGCTTGCATGTGCACAAACGCCTTGGCCTCGCTTGCTTGCTATTGGCTTAGAATCACGTATGTGTAATCTCCATCGGCTTGCGTGCCTCCTTGCTAGCTTGTCGTCGTAGCACACGTACACGATCGTACATGGCGCAGATGTCAGTACTCGGTCTGACAACACAGCAGTCAGCAGCCTTTGTAGATTAAGGTGTCGTTTAGTTTCATTTTATTTTGCAAAAATTTTCAAGATTTCTCGTCACATTTAATCTTTGGACGCATGCATGAAGCATTAAATATAAATAAAAAATAAAACTAATTACACAGTTTAGACGAAATTCATGAGACGAATCTTTTAAACTTAATTAAACTATGATTGTACACTAATTGCTAAATAACAACGAAAGTGCTACGGTATCATTTCGCCAAAAATTTTACAAACTAAACAAGGCCTATTCTCTTCTCCAAAACGAACTCTGAAGAAGGAAACCGACTCCGCTTCGAGGCAGCAGCAACGATCGAGCGGCAGCGTCTGCAACTCGGCGATAATTATTCCGATGCGTGAGTCAGACCATGTTGAACTGATCCATTCCCACGTGCGCAATCGGGCGATGAATTCGTCGACCACCAGTCAAGCTCCGACTTGTAGATGGATTCGATGACGGTTGCCGCGCACGATGTTGAACGCCGCCGCCGATTCGTCGTAGATGTTGTTGAAGGAGGCCGTCGCAGCAAGATGAGTTGCCGCAAACGACGTCGGTCTTGAGGTACGTCATCTGGTTCGCTATGGACCAGCACGCACACCCCCTACCTGGTGCGTCAACTATCAACAGAATATTATATGACAGCTAATACAAACCAACAGACCACAGAAGTAGGGTATTACATTATACTAACGGTCTGAACCTGTCTAACTCGTGTGTCTCTGTTGTCTTTTTGGTTTTGATCTCATGCTTCTCTGCTGATCAATCTATCTTCGTGAGATACCCCTCGGAGGACTGCCGACGATATTCTGTCAGACAACCTAAGAACTCAGGAAGATGACCCGTTGGCCCCTCTAAGCCATTGTAGCTGAGATCAAGGTACTCCAGGTGCTCTAGAGCAAGCAAAGAACTTATCTGGCCTGACATATCTGCCGCGGGAAGTCGGAGCCTGTGAACGTGGCCAGTCTGGTTGCTGCACCGGACCCCAACCCACCGGCAGCAGTCCTGCTCGCTGTGGCTACCGTCTCGCCGCCACGAGTCGAGGAGGCCTGCGGGATCGCTGGTGACGCCATGCTTGAAAGCCAGCAGGGCGTCCCTCTCGTGCGGCAAGCAGCTCGCTCTCGCAGTGTTGCCACCAGCGGCGGCTGCTGGCTGGGTCGTCTGGTGCTGCGCGTGCATGGGGAGGAAGAGCAATAAGAAGAAGGAGGTGATGAGGAGCAACACGGACATGGCAGCTGGGCGATGCATGGTGGAAACGGTCGAGGAGGATGTGCCTATGTCAGTTCGACTGCCTAATAGCAGCATCAGTTACAGACTTTAGAGTGTGCCCGCAGAATCCATCGGAGTCAACGTCGTCGCTCACGCGCGTTCGGTGTTGAAGCCGTCGTCAGCGGTCAGTCGTCAGCGCGTTCAACGATGTATTTCCTGTCACGATGTCACCTCATGCAAGCTTACATCCAGGACCTTGTTTAGTTGGCGAATTTTTTTAGAAAATGGTATTGTAGCACTTTCGTTGTTATTTCGCAATTAGTGTTCAATCATAGTCTAATTAGGCTTAAAAGATTCGTCTCGTGAATTTCGTCTAAACTATGTAATTAGTTTTATTTTTTATTTATATTTAATGCTTCATGTATGCGTCCAAAGATTCGATGTGACGGAAAATCTTAAAAAAATTTGCAAAATTTTGAGAACTAAAATGCCTGGGCAACGTGCAGAGGGTGATAGATCATGTGTCAGCTTACGTCTTGTGCATATAGGCTGTCTATTCATTCAGGGTACAATATTAAACAAATGAAGTGAACCAAATTAGACAGATAAAAAAAATATTTGCATTTTTAGTACAAGATAAGAATTGTTGGGTCATTAAAAAGAGAATTCCGGGGCAAACAAACTAAAACATTTTCCATAATGAGTTACACCTCTATAATAGGCATAGAAAAAGAAAAGAATCAAAATTCCATTTTAGAGTAAGATGATAATTAAGACAACTAATAACTGTGCTTGGAGAAAAAGGCAAATATAAATTTTGCTCGAGTGCTTCAGGAGTTGATTTTTTGTAGGTGTGAGTTGGTGCTACAAACGCCATCCAAGGTCATCTTCTTTTAACTTCGCCGAGGTTAGGCTTTGAAGACTAGAGTTCTAAGTTTTGAATTTCAGTTTTGGTTATCACCTTCAGGCTTAGAAGGAAACCAGTGGCGAACGGGCTGGCCATGAGTTATAGGGCCTGTTTGTTTCTTTGGAAAAGGGTGGCTCAAATGGCTGGCCTGAGACTGGTTGGATGGGACATGCTCGTCGGGAGCAACTACTCCTGTTTGTTTGCTATGTACGAAACGAGTCAGACTAAGTATTGAACATTGTTTGGTAGGCTGCACAAACAAATCTAGTTTCCTTGCACTAGCTCATGGGTAGAGTTACCCTTTTTCTTCTTCTTGGCACCTACCACCGTTCTTCCGAGATATTTGCACAAACACCTTGCATACATGGTAGACAAAATGGGACTTTAGCCGGTGAGCGCTAGTTGCCACGACCGTGCCAAGGAGCCTAGGCCGTTGCCGCTCCCGTATCAACGCATCACTTGCAACACAGATGACACCACATGCGAGACCCCGGCTCGAACTCCATCCGTATCTCTGTTGCCTTCTCGCCGGCGTCACCCCGACAACTCCTAGATGGATCCAGGTGCGAAGTCCCCTCCTCCACCTCATCTCGTTTCACTTCCCCTTTCCTCCTCATCCATTTTTCTCTTGTTAGGGTTCCACGTCGACGGCGGCTACTGCTCCCACGCTGGCCTCACTCTAGCAATTACACTTAGGCCCCGTTTGGATCCTTGGAATTGAATTCATTTTAATAATTATAATTTAGACATAAATTAATTAAGCTAATATATTTGTATATGGATTATATTTGTATATTATTGATAGCTATATGAGAGAGATAGTTATATGTTGCATTTCTACCATAGGAGAGTGAGTTAAAGAACGTGTTATAAGTAGTAAAGTAGAAACATATGATGATAATGTATAGAATCAATTTTCATCTCACACCCTATGAATTTGTGAAAGGCTTATATGTGAACTTTGAAAAAGTGGTGGAATGTCAAATTCTAAGCCAAATAGTCTAATTTATTAAGTAGAATTCAATTTCACCAAATTTAATGATCCAAACAGCCCCTTACAGCCAAACAAGGCCCGAAGTGGAGAAGGCCAATTTTGGTTAGGATATGGATGGGGTGGGGGTGGGGTGGGGGTGTCAACATAGTGGCCGTAATCACCAGGGACGAGTTGGATCGAAGGATACTAGGGCAGGAGAGTGACATCATTGTTGCTGCTCGTGATTAGAGTGAGAAGTTGAATGCAATGAACATACCACTACTACATAAATATTCATACCACTACTAGTCTACTAGATAAATATTTTGTGGAGACGTCTCGTTTTTCTTAGAGGCAGTTGTCATTTCATTCCGTCTGTATGTAGAAATGCCATGGTCTAGCTAATTAACTGACCATTTCTGAAAATCGATTTCTAGCTCGTAGGAATCAATTTTAAGAGGCGATTAGTAAGGTGACCCGACTCTAGTAATATCTAGCTCTGGCTTATAACTTTTTCAATTGAAGTTGGTAGACAAACTTTATATTAAAATTGTAGAAATCAATGAGGTATGAAATTTTATAGATGACATTTTCTTTACTTGAAACGTTACCTTTTGATTATTTGGTTCACATCTTGCGTGAAATCAAATAATTCGGTACAGGATGAAGAACCATTGCAGTAATCCACGGAAAACTTCCTGGTTGAAGAGAAAGCATGTGTTTAGGCTCGAAGAGGAAGACGTGATCCTGCAGGCTGCAGCCTATCATATCCGTGGATGCACAGGTCTCGGGACTCAAAAACTTCGCTTTTTCTAGGGAGATTAGGATACACGCACAAGACCGGGCCGCCACGTATTCGTTGAAAGGCTCCTTTGCTGGGCCTCGGTGGGCTTCGCAACCAAGTTACCCACAGAGTTAGCCGATACCTTCTTTTTTCAATCAAAAAATCAAAAACAAGTAAGGCTTCGCAATTAAAGTTCTCCACAAAGTTAACCGATACTTTTCCATCGAAACTGAAAACAAGTAACTGCATTTCTTCTCTTGGAAATCCTCGATAATCCTTTTGGCCCCAATTCTACTGTATACCTACACTACACTCCGCACGATCGGGATCTTCTTTGGAAAAGTAGTGGGATCCGTCCGCTGATACATGGACACGGTTGCGGTTGCGGAGGGGATGGTATTGGGTCGTGTGCGGCTCCGGCAAGTCATGTGAGAATCCTGACAGTGGCACGCATGGCGACGTACAAACGTACCATTCCCTTACCTCACCGTCTCGGCCCGTTGGGCTTATCCATGTTTAGCTGTTTGACTTGTTTTTTTAATTAGAATAGTATTTTTCTCTCACAAGCATTTAGTCACAACAATATTTTTCAGTTAGTTTCAGCCAAAATTCAATAAGCCGAACGGGGCCCTCGCCTCGACGCCACCCACCAGATGGAAGGGAATTGTCGTCGCCCCGGATGCCATGCTCTGGCAGACGACACTGTTCCACTGAAATTTTGCTTATGCTAAAATATTGTGAGAGTTGGTTCGCTAAAAAATACTGCTAAATTAGTGCAGTAGAACATGACCGAGGGGGTGTCCGTTCGTCCTTGGCTGAGGGGCGAGGGCTTGCGTCAACTGCTCGTTGTCGTCCGGTCAATCCCTTTCGGGAGCTATTCGGTTGATGGTTTCTGTAGCTGATAAGCTGACCAAAATTGATTTATTGTGAAAGAAAAATAATATCCATAAGTTCAAGCGAACAGGGTGGCTCCTCGGCTTCGTTCGTACTGTAGTAGATTACAACTCTCTCTGCTCACGTGGAATCATGGATCTTTTTAACACCGGTAATAAGTACGTACTGACTGTAGCAGGCCGATCTGTAATCAGCACTTGAGCGGTCAGTAGTGATGTTAAGAGCGGTGTTGTTGGGTTCCGGTGACTAAATTTTAGTTCCTATTACATCGGATGTTTTACACTAATTTAGAGTATTAAATATAGATTAATTATAAAACTAACTGCATAAATTAAGACTAATTTGCGAGACAAATCTATTGAGTCTAATTAGTCCATAATGTGACAATGGTGTGCTACAATAAATATATGCTAATGATAGATTAATTAGGCTTAATAGATTCGTCTCGTAAATTAATCTATGTCTATGTAATTAGTTTTATAATTAACTTATATTTAGTCCTCCTAATTAAGTGACTCTGAACTTTAGCGTCAGGAACCAAACACCCCGGGCTGCCGTACCCGTACTGCAACGAAAGCCATGACATCGTGCGAAACAAAAAGAGTTCAGCTTTTTACTAGGTGTTACCCCAGCTCCTTTCGGGGCATCCCAAAGCAAGCTGTACCACCCGACCCCACCCCCACCCCCCACGCCCACCCTATTATTGGAACGTGCAGAGTTTTGAATTTTCAGGGCTCAATGGAAATTTGGTCTCGTTTAGTTGACGAATTTTTTTAGAAAATGGTACTATAGTATTTTCGTTGTTATTTGGTAATTAGTGTTCAATTATAGTCTAATTAGGCTTAAAAAATTCGTCTCGTGAATTTCGTCTAAACTGTGTAATTAGTTTTATTTTTTATTTATATTTAATGTTTCATGGATACGTCCAAAAATTCGATGTGACGGGGAATCTTGAAAAATTTTACAAAATTTTGGGAACTAAACAGGCACTTGGATTGCTTAAAAAGATAAACGCCTGCAGTGCAGAGCTCTAAGCTGACAGAATCACTCGGGCGGCGAGCACAGAGTGCGTTGTGCTATGCATGCCCGCCTCCATGAACACATCCCATACTGGTGGACCTTTCACGAATATATGGAGCATCATGAACGTGCAGTAAGGTTAAGCATGCAGGTGCAGGGCGGGCAAGAACAGAAAGGTTCTGCCCCTCCACTCGGCTGTGTGGCATGAATGATGATGGGCCAGGCGGCGGCTGCAAATTGCAAAAATCGTGGATCGATCTGGAGGTCCCCGCAGGCCACAGCACACCGATCAGGAGGTCCCCCACCCATGATTGCGCCTCCAAGCAACCTCCGTCGCGAGGGCGGTGGCACGGGACCCCGCAGCGCTGCCCCCAAACACATGCGCGCCGCCTGTTCTATGCATCCTCCAGAGCGCTCCCGCCGCGATGGATGAGGATGGGACTACGTCGAGGCCCCGTCGCCTGCCTGCTGCTAGCTAGCCCATCACAGTTGCCCAATGCCAATGCAGGGGTGGTGGTACAGTAGTACACTGGAAGGTCATGGGCAAGGACAGCAACATTTGCATGATGATCCAACCACCCTGGCCGCAAGCTGCATGCGGTGGGTGCGAGAGGGAGTCCACTCGCAGACACCAGGACTCTGCTGGGCTGGGCGCCGTACGTAAAAACGCCAGCCCGTACTGCAAAAACATAATGGTGGGGGCAGGGGCAGGGCTCACCCAGATTTTGAATTGCGTCCCTGTACGTACACAGCTACGGGAGGACAGGAAGGGGAGCAAGCAGAACACACGGAGCAGGCAGCTGTGCGGCTGATCTGATCGGACCGCCTGTGCTTCCAGGTCGGCGGATAGCTGCCCGTGCCTCTAGCTCCGTCCGTAGCTCGCGCGCCCACCCTGCCTGCCCGATGCGATGCGAGTAGTATATGTTCTGCACTTCTGCTCCTCCCTCTCGTTTGGTTTCCCATGCCATAGGCCCATAGTCACTGCCACTAGGACTAGACGCAGGAGTGGCCCGAGTAGGCATAGGACTAGGAGCGAGACGGATGGATCCAGTAGGCGTCGCCATCCGTCTCCGTCACACTGGCGTGGCCAGAGGGCAGATCCGAGCCAGAGATTTTTATTTATTTATTTTTAATATTTTTTTAAACTAGGGCATGTTCGGCTGGTATTAGAGCCGACCGATAAGTCAGCTGAAGCTGTTTTATTGTGAGAGAAAAATACTGTAGATTCAGCTGATAAGCCGGCTGATAAGTTCAAGCGAACAGGCCCTTAATTCTAACACTATTTTTTTCTTCAAAAGTTACACTTTGGCCCGCGCCTATTTCCATGGCGCGGCGAAACAACTCTGCCACGTCATGCATGGCGGCACGGCAGGGATGCGTACGTGGCAACATCCCGCCCCGCGGGTCGCTGACGTGGCAGGCCTGGCCGCACCACCGATTAGGACGCGGCTGTGACGCGCCACCCGTCAGGGCGCGGCAGAGCCAAATAGAGGCCCGCGGCCCAGTCCATTTCCTCACTCTTTATTTCACTCTGCGCCGCACAATAGCTGCCTCCGTGCCGCCCAGCCCCCGCCGCCACGCCTCCCAGCCCACACCGCCGCGACATTGCCTCCTGGCTCCTCCACGGCCGGCCGTCGAATTTTCCTCCCTTGTCGGTCCCCTCCCTATCTTCTCCGAAGCTCCTCCTCGGCCTTATCAAGGTAATGAAGCTCCTCCTCGGCCTCCACGGTAGATCGAAGGATTTGAATGAGTAGTTAGGGTGTGGAGGAAAATATGAATTCGTTAGAACGTTTGATTGAAGGATTAGGATTAGGATTAGGATTGCCAATGTTAAGGTTAATTGGTTACTTAGAATTATGATTACCATGTATTCTAAGATCAATTATTATATGAATTTTGTTTGTTTGAGTTTGCATCTCAACTTTTATATGTGAAAAAATATATGGACACACTATATAATTACCATGTTTTGATTTTTGTTTGTTAAATTATAACCGTTTTTTATATGCAAGAAATGTATCGAGAGGAGTTTTGGCGAAAACGGGGTCGTCCGCGAGAATTATACCCCGACGCGTCTAGCGAAGATGCCCTCGTCCCTCCTGACCTAAGTTTGTGTGTCCCAACAAACACGAAATAAGTGAAAAGTGTATCTATTTAAATGTTTATCTCTATATATGTGCGTGTAGTAATGTATTCTCTTGTAGCGTTATGGATTTGCGAAGTGTCGTTTCAATGAGTGGCTCTACGGTCCTAAGAATCAATGGCCGGAGCCACCAAAGGTAAAGGAAAAGAAGAAAGAAAGGTTAATTTACAAAGCACCTTCAGTCAAGTGTGAATGTGGTGTTAAATCCAACTACGGCCTAGTCCCTTCAGAGCTTGGAATATGTCATTATTGCGGCCACATGGTTGACTATGATGAGGTTGGTTATTTTTATGGTAAATATGAAATCGTATTTTGTTTCTTTTGCTAAGACATATATGATATAATTTTTTGTTTGAACAGAGCACTAGAAAATACAGGTGGGAATGTTATGATGGTCAAGCTAAGTTCTTAGATAAACTGAAGGGGAGACAAGTAATTGCACGAAAAAGGGGATATGGACCTGACTATATCAACCTATTCATTAAACATCAAAAAAAGATGCGTGAGTTTGCTAGACAGTGCGGTATTCGTAACTCGGTCGATGTTAGGCTTGACAAATGGGGATTGGAGAGACGGAGGGTGTTAGAGGAGGAGAGGGCAAGAAAGGAGGCAAGGGAGGAGACAAGAGTACAATGTAGGTCTTGAATGACCATGTTGTTGCATTGTGTGCCAGCGAGTGCTTGAAAGCCTTTTTATTTTTGTTGCCTGATTTTAAATGTAATAGGTCAGCAGGAAGGTTAAGTGCATGAGACAATCAATACACAAGTTCAATAATACTAACTTATACACGTCCCAAGTTCATCGCAAGTTCGACAATAACTCTGTTCGACATAAGTTCAGCAAGTCATAACTATGACACAAGTTCATCAATACATAAGTTCAACATTACTCGACATACTACATGTTCCATCGGTATATGGGTGTCCGAGTACAAGTGCATCATGTCATCCTAAAGAACTCCTACGACCCAGGAGTATATGGGTACCGCAGATGTCACTACCTCTTTGGATGTGAAGGCAGCACGTTAGGGGTGAACCCAACGTCGGTACGGTCTCGCTGGCGGTACATCTGACGGTACTATTGAGTGTAACTAGGATCCTACAATTACAATATAGGCGGATGATGATCCCCCATCCTGGTTCAAATTTCAAATAGATATGTTAGAACAAACATTAAGAGTACTATATTATGATGGAACATTAGTGCATAAAAACAAAGTAAATGTAAAAGGAATAAACTATTATGCAAAATTAGAGAATAAACATATATCATAATAAACATAGCTCCAAGGTTCCAATGTACTAACATAGTAGTTTTAAATAGCATAGCAAACAATTAACATTAATATAATAAAATGTATGCTATATGCACCTGTTGCCCTTGTCTTCTATGCCTGCTAGCCTTGTGACCAGGTTCTTTGTAAACGGAGCAAAGATTCCTGCCATGGGTCTCGTTGAAGTCTCTCCCTCCATACATGCCTTCACTATACCCTCTCATAGCGTCCATGTCCCCCTTGAGTCACTTCTTCTTCCTTGTAACACCTCTGGTGTCACGAGTTTGCTTAGCACCTAGGTTAATGCCTATGAGAAATTAGTAAAACAAGTTTTCGGGTTTAAAAGTTTAAAACACACATGGAATGACGAGTGAGTCTTATGTGGTTCACTTTGATAGACTAAACTAAATATCTGAGTTAATTCATTTAGTGCGTAAAGGTATTTAAAAATATCCGATAACGATTCTAGCAAGTAAATGGCGAATTGCTTGTTCTGTTGGATTGAGCATGGAAACAATTTTTATAAACAAAATAAAATATAGCTTGTATTTAGAACTTAAATAAAATTTGAAGTGCAAGTTAGTAGTTAAGAATGCAATTTTTGTTTTTGTGAGTAAAGGTTGTTCATTAGTATATTTGATAGCTTAGAAATCAAATCCGAAAATTTAAACTAGAATTTTCGTGAAACGGCAACAAGTTGAGTAATAGTTAGGATGCCATTTTCGTGCATTATATTGAACAAAATAATCAAATAGTGCTTAAATGTTTTGCCTCTATGAGTTAGTATAAAGTATGGATTATTGCATGGGATATTTGTTAAGATGAGATTAACAAGGTTTAGACCTTCTATAAATTAAGACAAAAGTGCTAATGACTATTAGTTATAACCTAAACCTTGAATTCTTTTAGTATGAAACGTTAATATACAATGCCATTTTGGCATTTGATTTCCAACAAAATGGTTAAGCACTACATCTATGTTTTCGTACGATCGGTTGCAATTAGGTGTATACTAGGACGCGGTGCAGGTCGTGGTTACGTTAGAAGTTACGATGCCCACGAAAAATTGATCAAAATTCGCTAGAACGCATTGAACCGTGTCGTTGGCGCTCTGTTTGTGAACCGACAACTGTAGTGAACCATCTCGGCAGCTCACCTCAACTACCTCGCCCCACTCGATCTTGGCCATTCATTTCACCTACCCAAGCTACTGCTGTCGCGTACTGCCTTCATCCTGCTTTTTCTCTCTCACTCTCTCGGTGTTCGTCTCTGTTTGTCTCTCCTTCTCGCCTTGCTCCTATGCCGCCCGCCCGTCGTCGGTCCCTCCCTCGCGAGCGCGCTCGAGACCGTGTTGTCCCATGCCACTCCCTGCTGCTCCTCCCATGGTGACCTCCCCTGCTCTCTGCTCCTCCGCGCGTAGCACCGACGCTCCCTCCTCTTCCTCCCTAGCGTCGCTGAGCACTCCCTCGGGTCCACGTGGGCCCAGGTCCGCATGGGCCCTGGCCCGCCACCGCACGTCACTTGGCTTCTCACGTGCGTGCATGAGCCCCATGGCCCTACGTTGGACCTACTGCTCCACAACGCTGCCCCCCGAGCGCCTTCCCCGCCACCGCAGTCATGGCCTCTGCACGCCATGCATGTGGCCAGCCACTGTTCGCACCTGTGACCGCTCCTGCCACCCAAGCCACAATGCCCCCACCATTGACTTTTTCATGTCCGCCCGGTGCCGAGGAGCCCGCCCTCGCCAACCACCGCACCCCACAGCAACACTACCGCTGCTGCGCGTGGTCGTGTCTCTATGGGCCACGACAGGGATTGCCTTGGCCACACCTGTGTGCGTCCAGGTCCGCTGCTGCCCCGCGACCGGTTCTCCACCACCGTCGTGCCACCCTCCGTGCTGAATTGGCCGTCGATCGGTTCCCCTACCATGCTCTGCTTGTGAAGAAGACGAGAGGGACCACGGGTAAGAATAGAATCTTTCCAGGGTCCTATGGGTTGATTTATGGAAAGTATAGGGGCCTCATCGCTAAAGTACCATAGCCTTGCCCCGGCCACATGGGCCGGCTTGCTAGGCCACTCGCACCCACGCGCTGGGTCTGCCGGTCGCCGCCGCGCCTGGGCCATTCGTGCCCACACGCTGGGCCGGCCTATCGCTGTCGCGCCTGGACTGCTCGCGCCCGCGTGCGTGGCTCGCCCCCGCTTGTGCTACCTTGCCCGCTGGACCAGGCCGATCTGGGCCGCTTCGGGCCCAGGGAACCTTTTTTCTTTTTCGGTGTCATGTTAATTTTAGTAAGCGGTTGAATGCTTGGAAATTGATAATAAAATGTAGAAAAATCACAAAAATGCCAAATAAATTTTGTTAAGTTCCTAAAATAATGATCTATCTATTAACGTAATTGGTTCATCTAGTTTTAAAATGTTTCTAGGGTTGCTCTAATTATTTTAAAATGTTAATATTGTTAAAATGTGAACTTGTAGGAATTTCAGGGATAAATTGGTGATGGTGTTGACTCTAAAAATTTTACAGTAAATTCCTAATATTATTAGCTGCTCACTATAATTTTTTTAGCTCTAGAATAATTAGTTTGCTAGATAGATAATGATACCCTATTTCGAATAAAGATTAAATTGATAGAATGGAATAAAGAAACGCCTTGAAATTGTATAACTAAAACACTTATTGGGAAATGACACCTTTCTTGATGATGTTGATACGTAGATTAGTACGTTAGTCATTAGAGCTAGCTTGTTAGTTCGTAGTATGTACTCTGTTTTAAGAGTTGTTGTTGCCTTGTTAATTAACTGTTGCATCATCTCTACATCGCATTGCATACCATAATAAGGACGATGATGGATCGTGGAATCAACTGGTGTAGCAGCAAAGATGGTGCCCGTAATCATGTCACGAAGATGGAATGCTAACTTTTGGTTATATTTTACCTAGGCAAACCACGGTGCATAACCCCTACTTTTCTGCACTTTAAATTATATTTGTGCATTAAGTTTTAAGGAGTTGAATGAAACCCACTTGCATATATATCTTTATCCTATGAGTCTTACTAGTATGACAGGACATGTAGATTGCTATGTTATAGGACTCTAATAGAAGTTGAGTGATTGCCTGTCACTCGCGAGAGATAGAAAATATATTATTGTTGTTACTATATAAAATGGTAAAAGAAAAAATAGAGACTGGGTAGGGATATGGTTTGGGTATTGGTGGGTGTAAGAGGTTGTGTCCTACAGTCAACGGGGCACAGCTTGGTTACACTATTTCCCTATCTGTGTTGGTTAAGAACTGGCCGTTGCATTGGACTCTAGGCAAGTCACAGATTTATTATCCCGAGCACATACTTGGGTATGGGCATAGGGAAGGCTTGTTACTCTCTTGTTATGGGTTCTGGCTCTTTCTAGACCAACTTTCAGGGTGGTTTTTGGGTGAAGGTCCTAGCATCGCACTAAGTCTGGGACTTAGGGGAGGGGGCTTGGAGTCTAAGTTTGGTCGAGGACCTAGACCCCATGATAGGAGGGTAGTGGGTTGGTCCTGCTTGTACCTAGGGTACAAGTGGAGCGTGTGTTTCGGGGTTGAAAGCTCTAGTTTGGTTTTGGTGAATTGATGAAACCCTAAGTGCTAACCTAGTTTATCAAGTGATTATGAGATAGGTAGCACACTTCAAGTGGAGAAGCTAATGAAGATCATAGCATGACAATGGTGATGGCATGATGATGATCAAGGGCTTAAACTTGAAAAGAAGAAAGAGAAAAACAAAAGCTCAAGACAAAGGTATAACTTGTAAGAGCTATTTTGTTTTGGTGATCAAGACACTTAGAGAGTGTGATCACATTTAGGTTTGATAGCCGTACTATTAAGAGGAGTGAAACTCGTATTAGTATGTGGTTATCAAAGTGCCACTAGATGCTCTAACTCATTGCATATGCATTTAGGATCTAGTGGAGTGCTAACACCCTTGAAAACATTTATGAAAATATGCTAACACATATGCACAAGGTGATACACTTGGTGGTTGGCATATTTGAGCAATGGTGAAGAAGACAGAGGAGATGCCAGCGTCGATTAAGTGACCGGACGCTGGATCTGAATGCACCAGACGCGGACTGCCTACGTCCGGTCATGCTGACCTGGCGGTACAGTGGCTAGGGTACTCCACTGGACGCTGGGCTGTGTCCGATCGAGGAAAAAAGGATTTGGACCCTTGCTATACTCGACCGGACGCTGAGGCTTCAGCGTCCGATCAGTTTTGCCAGAGCGTCTGGTCAGCACTTAGCCGTTGTGATCTGACGATTCAGTTTTAACTCAGAATGACATGTGGCAAAAATCACTGGACCGGACGCTGTGTCCAGGGTCCGGTCAGTATGACCGGAGCGTCCGATCTGAGCGCAATGTGCCCAGTAAAGGGGTACAACGGCTCTATTTCGTGGGGACTTCTATTTAAGCCCCATGGCCGGCTATGGCTCACATCTTTGGCCATTTTCATTGACATAGCAACCTTGTGAGCTTAGCCAAAGTTCTTCCACTCATCTCCATCATTGATTCATCATCATAGTGAGATTGGAAGTGAATCCAAGTGCATTGCTTGAGTGATTGCATCTAGAGGCACTTGGTGTTCGTATTTCGCTGTGGATTTTGCTTGTTACTCTTGGTGGTTGCCGCCACCTAGACGGCTTGGAGCAGCGAGGATCATTGAGCAGAGGGTGGTGATTGTCTTCGGCTTTGATCGTGGTGATTGTGAGGGGTTCTTGACCTCTCCCCAGCAGAACGCCAAAAGGTACTCTAGTGGATTGCTTGTGGCTTGTGTGATCCTTATCTTGTGTTAGTTGTGCAGGACCCTATTGAGGGTTTGGCGTGTAAAGTCAATTAGCACGTGAACCTCCAAGTGAGTGAATCGCCACAATGAGGAGTAGCTTGCCGGCAAGCAAGTGAACCTCAGTAAAAATCATTGTGTTCATCCTTTGATTCTGAGGTGATTGGTCTTCATTGTTATTCATCCTTGTGATTGATTGGTTCATTCATCTTCATGATGGTATAATCTTTTGATCACTCTCTTTACATTATCACAAACTAGTTGACAAGCTCTTTAGTGTAGCTAGTTGTGAGAGCTTGCTTGCTTGATTAGTGTGGCTCTTTAGTTAGCTTTTGAGAGCACACTAACATAGAGTAGTATCATAGCTATTGTGTGAATAGATACTATCTAAATTAGAATTGTGGTAGGTGGCTTGCATTTTGAGTAGGCTAGCGCAACACTTGCTTCGCTTCATAATTGTCTAACCATTTTGTTAAGTGTTGTTGTAGAAATTTTATTAGGCTATTCACCCCCCTCTAGCCATTAGGACCTTTCAAGTGGTATCAGAGCCGAGGTCACCATTATTTGAGGCTTAACAACCTTCGGTGTTAAAATGGCTTAAATCAACAGCAACAAGAAGCCACCCCAATTTGATGGCACAAATTATCCTTATTGGAAGTCAAAGATGACCACACATATCAAGTCAATCAATAGAAAGGTGTGGAAGGTGGTAGAAACTAAAATTGAGATTGGTGATCTGGAGAATCCCACCGTGGCCGAAGAAGTACTTCTCCAAAACAATGACATTGCTCTAAGTGCTATTCATGATGCAATTGATGAGAGAACATTTGAGCAAATCAAGAATATTGAGATGGCTCATGAGGCTTGGAAGAAGTTGGAAGAATCATTTGAGGGCACTCAAGCCATGAAGGGTGCAAAGGCATACATTCTCAAAGAGAAGTTTGCAAGCTTCAAGATAAAGGATGATGAGAGTGTGTTGGAAATGTTCCATAGGCTTCAAGTGCTTATCAATGATCTCAAAGCACTTGGAGAAGAAGTGAAGGATAAAGACTTCTCCCACAAGTTCTTGAGATGCTTACCCTTAAGATTTGATACATTGGTCACTATTCTAGTGAGGAGTGGTTTGGACACCATGACACCAAACCAAGTGTTGGGAGATATAATGACCGATGATACTTATAGAGATGATGATAAGAAGGAAGAAAAGAAGGAGAAGAAAGATGAGAAGAAGGATGAGAAGAAGAAGAGCGTGGCATTCAAAGCCACATCATCCAAGGGCAAAGCAAAGCAAGAAACATCAAGTGAAGAAGATGAATCATGGGATGATGATGATGATGAGAAGATAGCTCTATTTGTCAAGAGATTTGGCAAGTTCATGGTGAAGAAGGGCTACCGTGCTAGAAGAAAGAAGTCTTCATCCAAGAACAAAGAAGAGTCAAGAAGGTGCTTCAAGTGTGGAAGCAAAGATCATCTTATTGCTCAATGCCCATACAATAGTGACAATGATGATGACAACAAAAAGAACAAGAAGAAGGACAAGAAGGAAAAGAAAGAGAAGAAGGACAAGATGGCCTTCAAGAAGAAGAAGGATGGTTCCTATGAAGTCACTTGGGATAGTGATGCTTCCTCAAGTGATGATGATGATGATAGTGATGATCACAAGACCACCAAGAAGAAGGTTCTTGCAAGTATCGCTATCAATGAGAAGCCTTCTCTCTTCGAATATTCATCATGCTTCATGGCTAAGGCCACTAAGGTACAATCTTGTGATGATGAAAGTGATGAAGAACATGTTGATGATAATGAACATGAAAATGAAAATGATAGTGATAGTGATGATGATGAACCTACTAAGGATGAATTATTTGACATGCTAGAAGATGCTAAAGAACACTTTGACAATAAGAGAAGTGACTGCAAGAGCTTGAATAAGGAGGTAAAAGCCCTTAAGCAAGCCCTTGATGAGCTCAAAGCAACTCATGAGAAGCTAGAGGAAGCCCATGAGAAGCTTGGCAAGGCTCACAAAAGGCTTGAAAAAGCTCATTCCACTTTGCTTAATGAACAAGATAAAAAGAAGCATGTTGAAACTTGTGATATAGGTGTAACTTGTGATTTAATTGATACATCACTATCTATGCCTATCATTGTTGCTACTACTAACCCTTCTTGTAGTACTTCCACTTCTACCTCATCTAGTAGTGATGGTCTCACTTGTGACACCTCACTAGTGGTTGAGAATGAGAACCTCAAGAAGGAGGTCACTAAGCTCACTCACACCTTAGCTAAGGCTTATGGTGGTGAGGACCGCTTGCTTATGTGCTTGGGTAGCCAAAGAGCTTCTCTCTACAAAGAGGGATTGGGCTATACCCCCAAGAAAGACAAAGCGGCCTTTGCTCCTCACAAGACTAGTTTTGTGAAGAACAACGGTCGGTTTTGCACTAGTTGCAAGCAAGTGGGTCACAAAGAGCAAGAATGCAAAAATAAGAGCAAAAATGCTAATGTATCCTTCATAAAGCTTGATTCATGCTATATGCTTACTAAGGGTACAAATGGTGTGAAGGCTAAGTTCATTGGTAAACCATGGATGGGCTCAAAGAAGAAAGCCATTTGGGTACCAAAGAGCCTAGTGACTAACCTTCAAGGACCCAAGCAAGTTTGGGTACCTAAAAAGAATTAATCTTCTTTTGTAGGTCAATTACAAAGCCAGAGGAAGGCATTGGGTTCTTGATAGTGGGTGCACTCAACACATGACCGGTGATGCAAGAATGTTCAACTCAATCAACACCAATGGCAATGATGGTTATGATAGTATCACATTTGGTGACAATGGCAAAGGCAAGGTCAAAGGGCTTGGTAAGATTGCAATATCCAATTACATGAGCAAATCCAATGTATTGCTAGTAGAGAGCTTGAATTTCAACTTGCTATCCGTGGCTCAATTGTGTGATCTTGGATTCAAATACATATTTAGAGTAGATGATGTAGAGATCATAAGTGTAGATGGCTCTAACTTGATCTTCAAAGGCTTTAGATATGAGAATCTATACTTGGTTGATTTCAATGCTAGTGAAGCTAAATTATCTACATGCTTGTTCACTAAGTCTAGCATGGGTTGGTTATGGCATAGAAGGCTTGGTCATATTGTAATGAAACAATTGAATAGATTGGTTAAGCATGACTTAGTTAAAGGCTTGAAAGATGTTGTGTTTGAAAAGGATAAGCTTTGTAGCTCTTGTCAAGCCGGCAAACAAGTTGAAAACACCCATCCTAAGAAAAGCATGATGAGCACTAGTGAAGCATTTAAGTTATTGCATATGGATTTGTTTGGGCCAACACAATACACTAATATCGGTGGTAATAAATATGGATTTGTGATAGTGGATGACTACACTAGATACACATGGGTATTCTTTCTAGTAGACAAAAGTGATGTATTTGCAATATTCAAATCATTTGTCAAAGGCATTTATAATGAGTTTAAAACAACCATCAAGAGAGTTAGAAGTGACAATGGTAGTGAGTTCAAGAACACTAGAATTGATAAGTTATGTGATGAATTTAGAATTAGACATCAATTCTCGGCCAAGTACACACCCCAATCAAATGGCCTTGTTGAGAGGAAGAATAGAACACTCATTGATATGGCAAGGTCTATACTTAGTGAGTACAATGTGAGTCAATCTTTTTGGGCCGAAGCTATCAACATGGCTTGCTATTGTAGCAACCGCCTCTATTGTCACCGATTGAAAGAGAAGACACTATATGAGCTCTTGAATGGTAGGAAGCCCAACATTGCATATTTTCGGGTCTTTGGTTGCAAATGCTATATCTTGAAGAAAGGCACAAGATTGGGCAAGTTTGACAAGAAATGTGATGAAGGATTCCTACTTGGCTATTCCACCACAAGCAAAGCATATAGAGTTTGGAATTTGGATAGTGGTACTCTTGAGGAAGTTCATGATGTTGAATTTGATGAAACCAAGGGTTCACAAGTAGAAGATGAGAACTTGGAAGATGTTAGAGGCATTCAACTTTTAAATGCCATGAAGAACATGGATATTGGTGAATTGAGGCCTAGGCAAGTGAATGATGATGAAGATGATCAAGTGCAAGTGCTCTCTAACTCAAATGTGCAAGATGATACAAATCAAGTTAGTGCAAGTGGCTCTCATGATAATGAACAATATCAAGTGGCTAGTACATCATCTCAACCCAATGATCAAGCAAGTGCAAGCAATCAAGTTCCAATACTTCAACCAACAAATATTGCAAGAGATCATCCTTTGGATACTATAATTGGTGATATTTCAAGAGGTGTACAAACAAGATCAAGATTGGCATCATTTTATGAACACTTCTCATTTATGTCATCTATTGAACCAAAGAAGATAGATGAAGCTTTGAAGGATGTTGATTGGGTGAATGCTATGCATGAAGAATTAAATAACTTCACAAGAAATCAAGTATAGGAATTGGTAGAAAGACCAAAGGGACACAATGTGATTGGAACCAAATAGATCTTTAGAAACAAGCAAGATCAAGATAGGATAGTAGTAAGGAACAAAGCAAGATTGGTAGCACAAGGTTATACACAAGTTGAAGGTCTTGACTTTGGAGAAACATATGCCTCGGTTGCTAGATTGGAAGCAATAAGAATCTTGCTAGCCTATGCTTGTGCCCACAACATCAAGCTCTATCAAATGGATGTTAAGAGTGCATTTCTCAATGGCTACATCAATGAAGAAGTATATGTTGAGCAACCTCCTGGTTTTGAAGATGATAAGAAGCCCAACCATGTATACAAGTTGAAGAAGGCATTGTATGGCTTGAAGCAAGTACCTAGAGCATGGTATGAGAGATTGAGGGACTTCCACCTCTCTAAAGGGTTCACAATGGCAAGGTTGACACCACTCTTTTCATCAAGAAGATTGGAAAAGATCTATTTGTGTTGCAAATATATGTTGATGATATCATATTTGGATCAACCAATCAAGAATTTTGTGATGAGTTTGGAAAGATGATGGCTAATGAGTTTGAGATATCCATGATTAGAGAGTTGAGTTACTTCCTTGGTCTTTAAATCAAGCAATTAAAGAATAGTACATTTGTGAGTCAAGGCAAGTATATCAAGGACATGATCAAGAAGTTTGGCATGAGTGATAGCAAAGTCATTAGCACACCAATGGGAACCAATGGCAACTTGGATTGTGATGCAAGTGGAAATATGATGGATCAAAAGTTGTATCGGTCTATGATTAGAAGCCTACTCTATGTGACCGCATCAAGGCCGGATGTCATGTTTAGTGTATGTATGTGTGCAAGATTTCAAGCCTCACCAAGAGAAAGTCATTTGAAGGCTACAATGAGGATATATTGAGGTACTTGAAGCATACACCAAATGTTGGTTTATGGCATTCCAAAGGAGCAAAGTTTGAGCTAGTTGGTTACTCCAACTCGGATTATGCGGGATGCAAGGTTGAAAGGAAGAGCACCTCGAGCACATGTCAATTATTGGGAAGATCACTTGTTTTATGGTCATCAAAGAAGTAAAATAGTGTTGCATTATCAACCGCCGAAGCTGAATATATATCCGCAGGTAGTTGTTGTGCACAAGTACTTTGGATGAAGGCCACTTTGAGTGACTTTGGAATCAAGTTCAAGAAAGTGCCATTGCTATGTGACAATGAGAGTGCAATCAAGTTGACAAATAATCCGGTTCAACATACAAGAACAAAGCACATTGATGTCTGCCACCATTTCATAAGAGATCATCAACAAAAAGGGGACATTTACATTAAGAGTGTAGGCACCGAAGATCAACTTGCTGATATATTCACCAAGCCATTGGATGAGAAAAGGTTTTGCAAGCTAAGGAATGAGTTGAACATATTGGATTTCTCAAATATGTGTTGATGCACTCCCACTCATATGACATGCCTCTCCTTCGAGCAATCCAAGGTAAAGTTGATTGGCATGTCATACATCCTTGCTAAGGACATGTTTAGTGCATCTAGTCATATTTTCAATCTTATTAGGACCTTTCAAGTGGTTCTATTTTATTAGGCTCATTCATGAAAATCAAATGATTTTGATGTTTATATGATATCACTATTGCTTCTATCCTTGACTTGATCTAGTGATGGCATATGACATATTTATGGGCTTGTAAACCTAGTGTTTAATCTAGAAAATGAGTTATAAGTGTTTAACTCAACATGGTACAAGATAACCCTTATTTGGAGGTGTGAAGAAGCTTGTCCTTGGATCAAACCGAGTTAAATATCTTGGACAAATAATCTAGACTAGACCAAAATTTGGGAAAATGATCCTCACCCCATTGATTGACATTGATAATCTCGACCCTACAAATAATACTATCTATATTTAAAACCTTTGTGGTCATTGATGACAAAGGGGGAGAGAAACAAAGATAGTAGCAAAGATAGTGAAAAAGGGGAAGAAATATCATAAAGGGAGAGAAACATAAAGATATCTTGATATATGACATAGGGGGAGAGATATGACATAGGGGGAGAGATATGACAAAGGAAAAAGATCAATTAAAACTTTGAGCACACAAGTAGAGGGAGCAAGCTCATGAACTTGCATGGTGCATTTGAATGTGCATTTCATATGTTTGCTTGCATGGCATAAGTTCTAAAATTCAAAATATCTATGCTTGTGTGATATATGCTAGTTGTAAGATTAAATGATGAAATGAAATCACCAGATAACTTTCATTTCAAAGTAAGTCTTTACAAGTGGTATCTTTCTAAAGTATATTTCTAAGTGATATTGAGCTAACCATGGTGCTAAGGATGGTATATTGGTACACTCCGATTGGTATCATGCTTCAAAGGTCCATCTCTTATACCTTAGCATCATGTGGTAGACATTGACTCCTATATTTCCTATCTAAACATATGTGCAAGCTTCAATCCAAACTCTTAGCACATATGTAGGGGGAGCAATTGCTACAATTTGGGATTCATGAAACTTGTCCATATCCTTTTACACATGGTAAAAATGCTTGGTCAAGCAACATGGATTCAATTGAATTTCAATTCATATCTTTGTATAAGGGTTGTCATCAATTACCAAAAAGGGGGAGATTGAAAGCTCTAGTTTGGTTTTGGTGAATTGATGAAACCCTAAGTACTAACCTAGTTTATCAAGTGATCATGGGATAGGTAGAACACTTCAAGTGGAGAAGCTAATGAAGATCATAGCATGACAATTGTGCTGGCATGACGATGATCAAGGGCTTAAACTTGAAAAGAAGAAAGAGAAAAACAAAAGCTCAAGACAAAGGTATAACTTGTAAGAGCTATTTTGTTTTGGTGATCAAGACACTTAGAGAGTGTGATCAAATTTAGGTTTGATAGCCGTACTATTAAGAGGAGTGAAACTCGTATCGGTATGCGGTTATCAAAGTGCCACTAGATGCTCTAACTCATTGCATATGCATTTAGGATCTAGTGGAGTGCTAACACCCTTGAAAACATTTGTGATAATATGCTAACACATGTGCATAAGGTGATACACTTGGTGGTTGGCACATTTGAGCAAGGGTGAAGAAGACAGAGGAGATGCCAGCGTTGATCAAGTGACCGGACGCTGGATCTGAATGCACCGAACGCTGACTGCCTACGTCCGGTTATGCTGACCTGGCGATACAGTGGCTAGGGTACTCCACCGGATGCCGGGCTGTGTCCGGTCAAGGTGGACCAGACGCGTTTGGTCAAGGAAAATAGATTTGGACCCTTACTGTACTCGATCGGACGTTGAGGCTTCAGCGTCCGGTCAGTTTTCCTGGAGCGTCCGGTCAGCACTTAGCCGTTGTGATCTAACGATTTAGTTTTAACTCAGAATGACACGTGGCAAAAATCAGTGGACCGGACGCTGTGTCCAGGGTTCGGTCAGTATGACCGTAGCATCCGGTCAGAGCGTAGTATGCACAGTGAAGGGGTACAATGGCTCTATTTCATGGGGGCTTCTATTTAAGCCCCATGGCTGGCTATGGCTCACATCTTTGGCCATTTTCATTGATATAGCAACCTTGTGAGCTTAGCCAAAGTCCTCCCACTCATCTCCATCATTGATTCATCATCATAGTGAGATTGGGAGTGTATCCAAGTACATTGCTTGAGTGATTGCATCTAGAGGCACTTGGTGTTCGTGTTTCGCTGCGGATTTCGCTTGTTACTCTTGGTGGTTGCCGCCACCTAGACGGCTTGGAGCAGCAAGGATCATTGAGCGGAGGGTGGTGATTGTCTCCGGCTCTGATCATGATGATTGTGAGGGGTTCTTGACCTTTCCTCGGCGGAGCGCCAAAAGGTACTCTAGTGGATTGCTCGTGGCTTGTGTGATCCTCATCTTGTGTTGGTTGTGCGGCATCCTATTGAGGGTTTGGCATGTGAAGCCAATTAGCGCATGAACCTCCAAGTGAGTGAATCGCCACAATGAGGAGTAGCTTGCCGACAAGCAAGTGAACCTCGGTAAAAATCATTGTGTTCATCCTTTGATTCCGAGGTGATTGGTCTTCATTGTTATTTATCCTTGTGATTGATTGGTTCATTCATCTTCATGGCGGTATAATCTTCTTGATCACTCTCTTTACATTATCGCAAACTAGTTGACAAGCTCTTTAGTGTAGCTAGTTGTGAGAGCTTGCTTGCTTGATTAGTGTGGCTCTTTAGTTAGCTTTTGAGAGCACACTAACATAGAGTAGTATCATAGCTATTGTGTGAATAGATACTATCTAAACTAGAATTGTGGTAGGTGGCTTGCATTTTGAGTAGGCTAGCGCAACACTTGCTTCGCCTTATAATTGTCTAACCATTTTATTAAGTGTTGTTGTAGAAATTTTATTAGGCTATTCACCCCCCCTCTAGCCATTAGGACCTTTCAGGGGTACCTAGCTAGGCACATTGATTCATGAATCACCATCGTGTCAGTATGACTTATCTATAATCTAGCATCGTAGTAAGAACTAGAAGATGAAAGATTGTAAAATGATTCTGATTGCTTACCACCTGCTTGAAAGTAGCACAGGTGCTTACATAGAATGGTTAGTTAATGAACATATGATGACTGCTAATAAAATTAGATATAAGGACACACGCTTAGTAATGCTTCCTGTAGATGCAATAAACCTACAAGACACATAGCCTTGCATATCCTTGTAGTCTTTTCTTTCCTCTTGTCGAGTAAGGCTTGCTGAGTATAATTGAGTACTCAGGGTTTTATTTCCCCCTGTTGCAGGTGACAGACGGATGCTAGAGCTGACCCTTATGTGTGGATTCCTCCTAGTGGGCTCAGAGAGGATTCCTTTATGCTGCGATCATAGTCTTTATTTATAACTCTCACTAAATGTTTTTATAAATTGAAGTTTTATAATCTGTTGTCATAGTTTATATATTAATGCTTCCTCATGTCATGAATAGATATTTATTTTCGTTGTAACTCTGTTCACATGTTTATATTTTGCTGTTAAATTAAATTGATCATAACTCTAATAATATGTTCATATTCCGCTGTTATAAATAATAAACATTATACTCTGATGTTGCATGTAAAGTGATGTAAGAAATGATTTAAGAATATTGTAAGCTTTATTCTCTCATTTGAGATCCTAATGAAAAAATGTGGATTTTCGGGTTCTCCCTTAGGGTGTGCTCGACGGAACCACATAATTTGGTGTCCTCCCTTGGGTACTTAGTGTCTAATGGAAAACAAGTACTCCCGGGAGGCATTAGATTAGGCAGTTCTGCCACATTCCTCCTATCCTTGCCTACCTTCATTAGATCCGGATGCGGCACATAGTTATAACCATGATAAGGTGGCCACTATGTTAGGTCAAGGTATGGCTTGAAGCTCCTCTCCCAAATACTAATGATGTTCGAACAGGGATACAAGGGTGACATATATGGCAGATCATCATAGTTATACCCACGAACCCTGCAGGCCATGATCACATGAGAGCAAGGGGCATGCATGATCTGAGGGACGTTGCAACTGCACTCTACGTTTTCAAGATCAACTTGGTAGTTTCATCCACCATAACGTTCATCGCCCAAGCATGTGCCACCCTTGCCCCATACACTAAAGATATGGCGCGCGGGGTCCATACGGCTCGGCGGTGTGCTGCTTGGCCAATTCCTTGGCCTTCTTCAAATGTTCTGCTCCAACCTTTCCAAAATGCCCCTGCTCAGCTATATTCCTCTGCACAAGTTCCCACCTCTTGACAAAAAATTCGTTGCATTTATGAAAAGGAGAACTCAACAATTCTAGACACAGGCAACGATCAAACTCTGGTGAATACATGGTTGAAAGACTCCGAGGAGTTAGTGGTCATGATGCCATACCTGAAACCCCCCTCATCATATGCTAATGTCCACTTAGCCTTCTGTTCCATCTACGCCTCTAACTAGGCCTTTCTCGCTTCATTTAGCATCTTGTCTAGTTCTCTCTTTGTCTCCTTGAATTGGTGCTCTGTACATACACAACATAGAGCCTTTACCTTATCACATACCTCCTTCTTCCTCTGATGCCACCATAAATTAGCGGCAAAGTGTCTCATGCACCATCTGTGCACTAGAGGTGAGAACCCATCAATATGCTTAGCTACGACATTAAGAAGCCCTAGGTGACGGTCTGAGATCGAACATATAATGCGAGATGGGCCAAGCACTTGTACACGTAGAAGCCACATGAACCATGACCACAATTCATTGTTCTCTCCCTCTACCAAAGCAAAAGCCATGGGTACTATCTGGTCCTCAGGATCAACAACAATAGCCATCATCAAGGTGTCCCTGTACTTTCCTGATAAGAAAGTGCCATCAACAAGTACGACTGGCTGACAAAAACAGGAATGCATGTTCCATTTGCGTGAATGACTAGAACACACGATAGAGGACATGCCTCAACGGGTCCCAAAAATACATCCCTCCGGTGTCCACAAACCATTTCAAGCCAGGGTTGTAGTAATGCATTGCACATAAGATACGGGGCACCCTGTTGTACGCTTCCTCCCAACTACCCAAATGAATCACTAGGACAATTTGCTTTGCACGCCAAGCCTTTCCATACTTCACATCATACTTAATGAATCTAGATATGGACTGTTGTAACAAAGACACTAAAATGTCATTATTGTCATCAATGAGCCCTAATATACGACAGACAAGGTAACATGTAGTGAGATGATGATGATTTTCCTTCCCCCTATTTGTTAGGCAAGTGTGGGGTTCGACCACTTTACTTATCCTCCACTTGTCATCACTCTGGCTCTTTCATATATTTAACCTCCACATATAATCATTTTTGCATATCACGTGGTACCTCAACTCCTAGTCTGAATAAGTGATGTTGTATGGCCTATGGTGATACACAACATAGTCCTGAAGGAAGAGCTTCATCTCTAACATTGTATTGAATATCATCCCCTTACTAAGGATTTCTTTCTCATGGTCATACAATGATTTCCTACACATCTAGAGATCGGTGTCACAAAATGTCATATCTATCATGCTAACATCCTTATAGTTCAAAATGCCCCTAAAAGGTATGTTCATCAACCTTAGTTCCTCAAGCTCAGTCGTTGTGTAAGGTGATGGTGGAACATACTGCTTCGCTTCGCTAATTCTACCCCATGAATCATAGGGGGTATCATCTGCTGGTAAATCTGTGACTAGTCTACCCTGAGCCTAGATAGCATGCAAAACCTCAGTTGGTACTGGTAATGGCATACCATGAACAGGTACTAGCATGGCATCAACCGGTGTGGCATAGCATGTCTACCTCCCTAGTCATCATCTGAATCGTCCAAATCACTGCTAACTACATCACCGATCCTGTCCTCCTCCTCCTACTCCTCTTCTAGTTCGAACTCATTCACATCGAAGTCATTGCTTATACAGCCTACTTGACTTGAATGAAACTACTCTTGTGTCAACTAACCATCCAAATCCATGTTACCCAGAGTTGCTTCCCCTTTGACCCTGAATTCTTGCTCATTGCCTCCAACACCGTCAACGGATGGCCCGTCTTGGACACCCTGCATCATATACCCATTCTCCACCACCACCTCAGCCATGGGCACATTGGAACCTTGGAGCACCCTATTGTAGTAGGACCAGTGAGCAGGGTCGTGCAAGGGCATTAGGACATAGTGTGTCCTAGTCTTCCTAGTATCAAACCTCCCCTTCAGTGTAAAATCATCGCCAAACTTTGCATTCAAACGGACACAAAGGTCATTGAAGCTAGGAGGTTCATCAAACCATTCCTATTCTTCTTCCATATCCTCAAATGTACAATCTTCTCTCCTAACACTTCCTCTGTAGAAAACTCTAACACAACAATCCATCTACAAAAGCGTTTCAGAAACTTCATCAGGTCATCGAAATCGTCGTGCGTACTAACTAACTAACTACACCTATACTAACTAATCTAATATTAATACCTATACCAACAATTCTAACTAACTATACTAACTAACTACACTAAACACACTAATATTAATACCTATATACTTACTATACTAAGTAACTTTACTAACTATACATATCTAGTGAAAGGATCAAGATGAACAAGAGGGGGGGTGAATTGGGCTAATTTTAAATTTCTTTGCAATAATTAAATCCAACGGTTAGCCCAATTAACCCATTGTGCCTAGAAAGTGTTTCTAATGTTCTACCGCACAAAGAGTCTTGCAACCTAAGTTCCAATCCTACTCTAGCATGGCAATTCTATGAATGTAAAGACAAGTATTGAATTGCTCAAAGTAAATGCACAAAGTAAAGAGAGAAGGAGGAACATGATGATATTTTACCGAGGTATCGGAGAGTCGCCACTCCCCACAAGTCCTCGTTGGAGCACCCACGCAAGGGTGTAGCTCTCCCTTGATCCACGCAAGGATCAAGTGCTCTATACAGGTTGATTCTTTGACACTCCGTCGTAGTGAATCACCCACAACCGCTCACAACTTGAGTTGGGTCATCCACAAGCTCCACCGGATGATCACCAAGCTCCCAATCACCACCAAGCCATCTAGGTGATGGCGATCACTAAGAGTAACAAGTATGAACTCTCACTTGACCACGATAAGCCTAATGAGAAGGGTGGATGCACACTTTGCTACTCTTGATCTCACTAATGAGGGCTCTCTTTGGGATTCTCAAATCTCAGTCTCCTCACTAGGACCTTGCTCTTCTTGGCACTCTCAAAGGTGTTTCTCAGTTGTTGAAATGAGCAAAAGTATCCCCACACATGAATGGAAGAAGTATTTATAATATGGGCTAAAAAATGAACCGTTATGTGCCTCTGCGGGGTGACCGGATGCTCCGGTCTTGTTGACCAGACGCGCCGGTCAGTTCACCCTAAATTCCAGTGATCAAATAGTGACCGGACGCGTCCGGTCATGATTTTCCCTCTCTGGAACCCTACTGAAGTCGACTGGACACTAGCCCTTAGCGTCTGGTCACTTCACCTCTTAGAGTCTGGTCACTTCCAGACGACTTCACCTTGATCAAATGAACTGACCGGACTCTGTGCTAGCGTCCGGTTAGTATTTGACCCTCTATTCACTTCCAACTTTCGAACGTACGTGAATGAAGTTTGCTCCAAAGGATCTAAGGGCTTTTTAGGAGCTACCTAGTGCTAGGTTTAGCAAGTGTGCACCACACCTAACCCACTAGACTCACCTAGGTCAAGCTACCTATCCATACCCCCCTTAATAGTATGGCCAAAGGAAAAACAAAATCCTAAACTACTCTAAGTGTCTCTTCAACACCAAATGACACTTAGAACTAGTCCATCCCTAACCTTGTCGTGTATCCTTTGAAAACCAAAACGATTTCCATCATAGGGGCATGACCACCATGATAGCCCAATCGCTCTCCATCACCATGACCTAACTTAATTGCCTCTACAAAACACATGTTAGTCATAGTAATCATGTATTGTTATTAATCACCAAAACCCAACTAGGGGCCTAGATGCTTTCAATGTCCCCCTTTTTGGTGATTGATGATAATACCACCTCGAGTATGTGAAAGAGTTGAGGTTTTTAACATGCTTGGTTCATATAAGCTTTTGACAATAAGAACAAAAGAGTTAGGCAAGCTTATATGACCCAAGCCAATATGATGTACTCAAATGATATGAAATAAGCATGAGTATAAGTATTAAAGCTCATTTATATGAGAGTAAAATGCAGAAGCAAAGCAAATGAGCATAGCACAAGTGATATGACATATAAATAATTCAAAGTAGAGAGCACACATGTCATATATCACGGTCATGTAGACATCACTATAAATATAGTTTGATGCATAAAAGTAAACACATGAATGCATAATAGTGTATCACACATAAAACTCCAAATGTAATAGATAATCTAATAGATAAACTATGGTCCCCCTAGATATGTCGCTCCCCCTAAGACTAACATACTCGATCCCTCTCCCCCTTTGGCATCAAACACCAAAACCTAAGGGTCGGTCGGTGGGGCTATAGCGGATGAGTTGGGTGTTGAGGTACGAGGAGCAAGCTGGAACTGAGTGCTATCATCATCTAAACCAGAGCTTTGAGCAAGATGACCCTCTGTAGTTAGAAGCGACGCTGAAGCGGTCTGGGTCGGATCGATAACTGGAGCTACTGTAGACTGTGTAGGTATGACTAGAGCAGCCGGCTCTGATGATGCCACTGAGGAAGGGAGCGTCTCTGTAGTCCTGGTAATAGGTGTAACTATAGAAGGACCTAGGACATGCAAATATGGTGGAGTAGGCTGCCCTATCAACTCACTAAAAGTCGCTCCAAAACTCCTAGAGACTGAAGTATCTAGCACTAGTAGCGAGGAAGTCTGAGCTGGTGTGAAGCCTGTATGGAGAGGTGTGAACTGCGGGGCTAACACGAGCGAAGCAAACCACTGGGACACATGCTCTATAGGTGAAGCAAACTGTGCTGGTGGCTGTCCCTAACTCTAAAGCCCACTAGATTGTAAAGCTAGAGTCATAGAAGTGGTGGCAGGCTAACCAAGCTAGGGTGAAGGCTATGGAGGTGGAACCCCAATAGCTGTCACTACATGCTGCATAAATCCAAGGAGCTGCTGTTGCATGAGGAGCTACTACTGATGCATGGCCTACTGCTTCTGCTGTATGGCCTACTACTACCGCTGAAACTCATCCTGCCGAGTCTAAAACTATGTAAAAGTGGCGGCGGTCTCCTTAGCCTAGTGAGCCTGATCTTGCCTCATCTGCTCAAGTATAGCAAGTAGAGCGGGGTCTATCTATGGTGCAGATGGAGCTAAACTAGAGCTACCAGCCTCATGGTCATATCGACATGGAGGCATCTGAGGAATGTCTCAGTAGTCCTCATCTGAGCTATCACTGGGGTCGCTCTCGACCATCCTCTCCTACTGAGCATCAAGCTACTCCTCCTCTATAGCTGCTATGTCCCTAATAGTCTCATCCTATTGAGCTACAGTCTTTGGCACCTCTAGATGTTGGCTTGGCTGGCTGGGTGTCCTCACTACACTATGGTGGATCATCTGAGTCATGTTGTATACAGGGAACTCTATAGTAGCACCACTATAGTCTGCCAGCATCTCTAGTGGCCTCACAGTAACTGCCCTATGGATCAAGAAAGTAATCCAGTGAGCATACGACAGCTTCCTGTGACCCCTGAACCCCTCTGCAATAGTATCCTCCATCTCTGATAGAAGGAGATCCCAAATGTCAAACATTGTCTACTGCATCAGAGATTTCAGTAACCATAACTGTATGCGAGCCAAGTAGTGTCCTCCTCATAATGGCATCAAGCACTCTAGAAGTAGGAGTGAGATCACTGGGTGTCATGCTAGACCCCTCGCCGAATGGCTCTATGAAGCAATGGCGGACTAGATCTATAGGGGGCACCATACCGCCATGAGGGCGTCTGGGGGCGCTGTCTATTCATAGCAAACCTCATGTAGCCAGATGGGCTGCTCCTGAAGCCTGAGTATCTCTCTAACCCTAGTGCTCATCAGCCTGTAATCTCTGCCACTGAATGCAAAGTGTATAAATCTATGCAGCGGGTCAATCCAGAGAGAAACATAGAACTGATGGACCCAAGATGGAATATATAAGCCTATCCGTCCAAGTAAATCTGTCAGCCCTGGCAGGTAAGATAGGTAGGTTCAAATGTTCTCTCCAGCTACTGCAACAATGGTCTCAATGTTGCACACCCTCTGAGATCTGAATATAGCCCCACTGTTAAGATATGTATTATAGAAATCTTCCTATAGAGGTGTGTAGAAACCCTCTAAAGCACGTTCATCCCGCCTTAGTGGAAACCACCGCTCAAAGTCCACAAGGAGCTATTGAACCTACTTGGCCATGGTGGCCCTCAAATCTAAGTGGGTCACTAGAGGCAGACCCTATGGTCTAGGTGGTGGACGTGAACCCCTCTACTAAGTCTCTGACCTCAGAGTGACTAGCACATGGGTACATCTAGAGCGGCAAAGCTATGGCTGAGGTGCCTGCTCTGTCTCCATGGCCTGCTCTCCCTCCTGAGTCTACGCTATTGGCTGTGGTTCCCGCTGGGACCCCCCTGAGGCTGACTCTCATCCAAGACAACTCGCCGTCCCGCAACCATGACAGTCCCAGCTGGACCACCATGATGGCGCTCAACCTACTCAAGTGCGGCCCTCATAGATGGAGAGAGCTGATATGTGATCTGGACTCCACTCCTAGCACCTCCTGCCTCTGCATGCTCTGCTGCTGCTACAACTATGGTTGCTCTAGCTGTATCTGCATCTGGATACTTCCGCTTCTTTGTTGTAAGCTTCTTCATTGCCTTGCCTTTTGGATCTGCAGGCAAGCGAGGCAGGGCTCTCAGATCCTCATCACTGGGACCACCTCCAACATTCTTGACATGAACCATCTGATGGATCTGAAAATACCAACTGTCGCTGATGGAGATCAACTGCCAACTGTCACTTTGGAGGCTTGGCCTCGATCCATACTCGCGAGCTTGGCCCCGAGTTGACTGACAACTACAAATAGGACCACAACGGCACCGACTCGCTGCACGATAGAATAGAGGGTATACAAATAATCTTAATTATTCATCTAGAGATACGAAACCCTAGGAAAGCAAGCAATTAGATGCGAAATTAGAACCGAGGGCTTGCTACCTGATGAACTAGCGAAACGACGAGAAGAGGAACGGATCGAGGGACCACCGGGTCAACAACTGGTGATTAGGGTTTGTAGTGGCGTGGATCGGCGACAGAGGATGCAGGGCACTGTAATGTGGCACGAGCACGTGAAGTAGAGACACAAGCGTGGGCTAGGGCAAGAGCTCAACAGCATTGGAACAAGGGCTCGGTGGCACTGGTGCTCGGGCAGGGCACGACGGCGGCGTTAGGACACTAAGCACATGGGCGGTGCTGGTGAGGCAACGCTGGCAGCGGTGGCACACGGCGTAGAGGCATGAGCAGCGACATGGGCAGCGATGGTACGGGGCTCAGAGGTGCAAGCGGCGACAATGGTGGCGCACGGCACGGGGATGTGGTGGCGGAGGCATGGGCGTTTTGGTGTGGCGCTGTGTTATATGGGGTCCCTCGTGGAGATGGAAAAGGAAACGGAGAAGTAGTCCTAAAAATGCACGTTTCCTACTGACTGGACGCTCTAGTGGCAGCGACCGGACGTTGTCACCCAGCATCCGGTCGATTCTAGAGAGGTTCAAATCCCCTGGAATCATGACCGGACACGTCTGGTGAACACCGATCGGATGCATCCAGAGTCTGGTGCATGCTGCCTTCATTGTATTCGATCGATCGAATGCTGGATCGCCATCTGACCGGACACAGGGAGAACACTGTTTCAGCGTCCGGTCACTCCTTCTCAGCAGTAGTTCACCTCCTGTGTACTGACCGGACGCTGGACATCAGAGTCCGGTGCAACGTCCGGTCACCCTTTTTCCAGCAAATCTTCAAAGACCTTCGTGCTGCCTATTCCCAATCAAGTCCCAACTCCAATAAGATTCAAATAAACACCAATTGGGACTGATGTGAGTGACCTCTCTCAAACCCTCAAATTTTTCAAAATATTTTGCCTTAGGCTATAATTCTTTTTAAGAAAAGTAGGTAATAAGAGGGCAATTGAAGATAAACGACAAAGCAACATTCATGCATATGCAATGCAATACTTGAAAATAAATTTAGTTGCTTGTCAAGTTTGATCCAAGGTAAAGCTTCTTCACACACTTTACGGCGGTTATCTTAACCATGTTAGACAAGCCCTATATGCATTACCAAAAATTAAACATGTTGTATATTACAATGCAATGCAAGGGACAACACAAGCTCAATTTTTAGTGAAGTTACTAAAATTAAGAGCATTGAGCTCATTCCGTAATCGATAAAAAGTTGCCTCATCTAGTGGTTTAGTGAAGATATTCGCCAATTGATCCGCGGTTCTTACACCTTCTAATGATATATCATTTTTAGCAACATGATCTCTAAGAAAGTGATGGTGGATATCTATGTGCTTGGTGTGAGAGTGTTGAACCAGATTATTTGCAAGTTTTACCGCACTTTTATTGTCGCACAAAAGAGGTACTTTTTCTAGAACTACACCACAGTCTAGCAAAGTTTACTTTATGTAAAGTATTTGTGCACAACAAGCACCCGCGGCAATGTATTCTGCTTCGGCGGTGGACAAGGCCACACTATTTTGTTTTTTGGAGGACCAAGACACAAGTGGTCTACCAAGCAAATGACACCCTTCAGATGTGCTTTTTCTATCAACTTTGCAACCGGCATAATCCAAATCGGAATAGCCAACTAATTCAAATATAGCTCCTTTAGGATACCAAAGGCCAATGCTTGGTGTGTGCTTAAGATATCTAAGGATTCTTTTAACGGCAATCAAATGAGTTTCCTTAGGATTAGTTTGAAATCTAGCACACATACACACACTAAACATGGTGTCGGGCCTAGATGTGGTTAAATATAACAAGCTACCAATCATAGAGCGGTAGAGAGTTTGATCAACCATATTACCTCCCTCATCTAGGTCGAGATGTCCACTAGTTGGCATTGGTGTCTTGATTGGCTTACATTCATCCATCTTAAATCTCTTGAGAAGATCATTTGTATATTTCTTTTGAGAGATGAAAATCCCTTCTCTCATTTGCTTGACTTGAAAACCAAGAAAGAATGTAAGCTCTCCAATCATTGACATCTCGAACTCCTTTGACATCAATTCATGAAACTCTTTGCAAGAATATTCATTTGATGATCCAAAGATGATATCATCAACATACACTTGACAAATGAAGATGTGCCCATCAAGCTTCTAGGTGAATAGTGTGGTGTCGACCTTCCCGATGGTGAAGCCCTTCTCAATGAGGAAGTTCTGAAGGCGCTCATACCACGCTCTTGGGGCTTGCTTAAGCCCATATAATGCCTTGGACAACCTATAAACATGATTAGGATATCTAGGGTCTTCAAACCCAGGAGGTTGATCAACATAGACTAGTTCATTAATAAAGCCATTTAAAAATGCACTTTTCACATCCATTTAATATAGTTTCATTTCATAATATGATGCATATGTAAGGAGGATACGAATGGCTTCTAGTCTTGCAACCGGTGCAAAGGTCTCTCCAAAATCCAATCCTTCAACTTGAGAGAACCCTTTTGCAACTAGTCTTGTCTTGTTCCTCTCAACTATGCCTTGATCATCTTGCTTGTTGTGGAACACCCACTTTATTCCAATGACTCTTGCACCTTTTGGTCACTCTTCAAGAGTCCAAACTTCATTGCGGGTGAAGTTGTTCAACTCTTCATGCATGGCATTTATCCAATCCGGATCTTGAAGAGCTTCTTCTACCTTGGTAGGCTCATTGCAAGAGACAAAAGAGTGATGAGCAATAAATGAAGCAAGTTTTTGTGAGCGAGTTATTACACCCTTTGATGGACTCCCTATGATGAGATCTTGTGGATGATCTTGTAGTAGAGGTGTACTTCTTCTATTGACCACTTGAGGAGGAGATTGTGGAGCATCAACATCTTGTGCTTGTACCACCATTTGATCATGAGAGACATGAGTATCTTCATTTTCTACTCTCCCATCTTTATCACAATCTTGTGGCAAACTTGATGAAGAAGGTGGATCAATCACTTATACATCATCTTCATCATCTTTAGGCTTGATGTCTTCAACCGGAATGTTCTTCATAGCCTCCCTCAATGGTTTATCACCTACATCATCAAGATTCTCATGTGCTCCTTGGGAGCCGTTAGATTCATCAAATTCCACATCATATGTTTCTTCAACCAAACTGGTGACATGATTAAATACTCTATATGCTTTGGACTTTGATGAGTAACCAACAAGAAAACCAATATCACAACGTCTTTGAAACTTCCCTAGGTGTTGCCGCTTCTTGTAGATATAGCATTTACAACCAAACACCCTAAAGGAGACGTCCGGCTTCTTCCCATTGAGAAACTCATAAGGTGTCTTGCCAAGGAACTTTTAAAGAAATAGGCGGTTGGATGCATAGCATGCGGTGTTGATAGCTTCCGCTCATAGAGCTTCAGAGGTGTTGTATTCATCTAGCATTATTCTTACAAGAGTGATCAATGTCCGGTTCTTTCTCTCAACTACACCATTTTGTTTAGGAGTGTATGTTGCAGAGACCTCATACTTGATCCCAACTTTATCACAATAGGCTTCTATGTTTATGTTGTCAAATTCCTTCCCATTGTCACTTCTAATCTTCTTGAACTTTACTTCAAATTCATTTTGTGCTCTCTTGGCAAACTTCTTGAAGCAAGATACAACTTTGGATTTGTCATGAAGGAAGAATACCCATGTATATCTTGAATAGTCAACAACAATCACAAGACAATAAAGATTTCCTCCCAAACTCTTGTATGTTGTTGGTCCAAATAAATCCATGTGAAGGAGTTCTAGCACTCTTGTGGTTGACATGAAAGCTTTGGTTGGATGAGTATTTGCAACTTGCTTGCCGTCTTTACATGCACTACAAAGCTTGTCCTTCTCAAACTTTACATCCTTCAACCCTCTCACCAAATCATTCTTCATTAGCTTTTTGAGTGAGCTTATCCCAACATGAGCAAGTCTTCTATGCCATAGCCACCCAAGTGTTGTTTTGATGAATAGGCATCTTCAAATTTGCATCTTTGGAGGTGAAATCCACTAGATATAGGTTGTTGTATCTAAATCCTTTGAATATCACTTGATCATCATCCTTCTTAAATACAACAACTTCCTTCTTGGTGAACAAGCATTGGAAGCCAAGATCACACAATTATCCAATGGATAGCAAGTTGAAGCTCAGTGAAGCAACATATAGCATATTTGAGATAGAATGATCATTTGATATTGCCACTTTGCCCAATCCTTTAACCTTGCCCTTTGAATTATCTCTAAATGTGATTCTTTCTTGTCCATCTACTTCTTCATCTAGTGAGGTGAACATACGAGGATCACCAGTCATATGTTTTGTGCAACCACTATCAATAACCCAATGACTTCCATAGGTCTTGTAGTTCACCTACACACAAGAGATCAAGCTTTAGGAACCCAAACTTGTTGAGGGCCCTTCACCTTCTCAACAAGTGACTTTGTAACCCAAATTTTCTTAGGCCTATTCTTGTTGGGAGGTCCTAAGAACATGACTTTCATTTTCCCACTAGAATCCTTTCTAAGCATGTAGTGAGCATTGATGGCAAAAGGTCTAGCATGCTTGGGCAAGGGTTGTGGTGGTGGAGTTTGGCACTCATGGGCAAAGTGACCTTCTTGTCCACACTCAAAACATCTATTTGGCTTTGGCTTTGACTTGTGTTGTTGTTGAGCTTGAGCTTTCTTCTCTTGATTTGCCAAATACCCAATGCCACTTCTATCCATCTTCATGATGGTGTTCCTAAGTAGCTTACTTTGTAGATACTTGCCTCTTGTGAACTTGCTCAAACCAATCTTGAGATGCTCTTTCTCCAATTTGAGCTTCTTGTTTTCTTCCTTGAGAGCATCATTGTTTTTCTCTTCCTTGAGCTTCTTGTTCTCTTCTTTGAGCTTCTCATTCTCAAGGATCAAGTCACCCTCATGATCAAGAGTTTCTTGCACAATAGTGTTGTGGCTTTTGATCTCTTCAAGATCTTTCTTGATTTTTCATTATCATTCTTGAGCTTGACAAACTCATCATAATCATCGGCCTCAACCACTTGCTTGCCCTTGCTACTAGAACTTTGCTCAATGCTCTCAATGATCAAATCATCCATGATGTAGCTATATCAATCTTAACAACATCGTTAGTAGCATCATGTGGCTCATTTGATAAGAATTCTTGAGCAATAACAAGATTATCATGATTGATCTTTAGAGTTGTATATTCTTCTTTTAGCTTGTTATGGCTAGTGATGATCTCATTGTGTATCCTCTCAAGTTTATCATGTTTATCTCTAAGCCCTTTCTTAGAAGATTTGAGCTCCTAGAGTTTGGATGATATAACATCATTTGCTTCTCTAAGCTCAATACTAGCCTTTTCCGCCATATCATATTTTGCTAAAAGTGAATCATTCTTAGCTTCTAGCTTTTCATTCTTAGCTCTAGTATTTATAATGATCTTAGTGTATTGTTTTAGCAATCTAGCAAGATCATCATAAGAAGGTGATTCATATTCATCATCATCACTATCGATATCATCATTACTAGCATGTTCATCACCACTACTATCATCATCATTTGATACATTGCATTCACCCTTGGATATAAGGCATAGGTATGTAGAGGATGATGGCGGTGGTGGCGGTGAAGGTGATGAAGAGTCAATAACAATTGCGGCCATCTTCTCGTTGTCACTATCATCATCGGATGAGCCACTAGATGAATCAATATCTGTGAACCAATCACCGACGATGTATGCCTTTCCACTCTTCTTCTTCTTGTGGAAGTCTTCCTTCTTGCCTTGTCTCTTCTTGTATGGCTTGTTTTTTTTCTTCTCATCTTCTTCTTTATTACTTGAGTCATCTTTCTTGCCCTTGTACTTGTTCTTGAACTTGTCTTTCTTGGGCTTGGTGCATTGGTGTGCTAGATGACCAAGTTCTCCATAATTGTAGCAATCCATCTCGGAGATTGGCTTCCTTCTAGAGCTAGTGAAGAACTTCTTCTTCTTGTCATTGAACTTGATGCCACTCTTGTTGAGCTTCTTTAGCATCTTGGCGGTTTTTCTCACCATGAGAGAAAGATCTGCATCATCAACTTCATCATCACTTGAGCTCTTATACTCAAGTCTTGCTTTGCCCTTCTCTTGGCTAGCTTTGAATGCTAAGTCCTTTTCTTTCTTCTTTGTAGAGGATGAGCCATCTTGAGGGGTGATGTGCATGTACATCTCATGAGCATTGATCTTTCTCAAGATTTGTGTCGGTGTAGTGGTGGAAAGATCACCTTGATGAAGCACAGTCATAATATGCCCATATTTGTTAATGGGGAGGACACTCAAGATCTTTCTTACAATATCGGATGGTTGCATTTGAGTGAGTCCAATCCCATTGACTTCCTCTACAAGAACATTCAAGCGTGAATACATTTCATTAGTATATTCTTTAGGAAGCATCTCAAAGGAGTTAAGCTTTTTTATGACAAGATGATAGCGTTCCTCACGCTCACTCTTCGTTCCCTCATGGAGCGCACAAACATCCGACCATAGAGCATGGACGTCTTTGTAGTTCCTTACTTGGTTAAACACATCTTTGCAAAGGCCTCTAAACATGGTGTTTCGAGCCTTTGCATTCCATAATTCACCTCATCGCCTTATAGGTTAGTAGCATCCCAAGGTTTTGGGAAGCCTTGTGAGGCGGCTCTAAGTATTCAAACATCTAGAGCTTCTAAGTATGCCTCCATGCGAATTTTCCAATATGGAAAATCATCCCCCTCAAAGATAGGAGGAGGCCCATCCCTGTGAGACATCTTTCTCTAGGCGGTTAAGCCTAAATACGTGAGCACGAGGCTCCAATACCAATTGAAAGGATCAAGATGCCCAAGAGGGGGGTGAATTGGGCTAATTCTAAATTTCTTTGCAATAATTAAATCCAACGGTTAGCCCAATTAACCCCTTGCACCTAGAAAGTGTTTCTAATATTCTACGGCACAAAGAGTCTTGCAACCTAAGTTCCAATCCTACTCTAGCATGGCAATTCTATGAATGTAAAGACAAGTATTGAATTGCTCAAAGTAAATGCTCAAAGTAAAGAGAGAAGGACAAACGCGGCGATGTTTTGCCGAGGTATCGGAGAGTCGCCACTCTCCACTAGTCCTTGTTGGAGCACCCATGCAAGGGTATAGCTCCCCCTTGATCCATGCAAGGATCAAGTGCTCTCTACAGGTTGATTCTTTGACACTCCGTCGTGGTGAATCACCCACAACCGCTCACAACTTGAGTTGGGTCATTCATAAGCTCCGCCGGATGGTCACCAAGCTCCCAATCACCACCAAGCTGTCTAGGTGATGGCGATCACCAAGAGTAACAAGTATGAACTCTCACTTGACCATGACAAGCCTAATGAGAAGGGTGGATGCACACTTTGCTACTCTTAATCTCACTAATGAGGGCTCTCTTTGGAATTCTCAAATCTCAATCACCTCACTAGGACCTTGCTCTTCTTGGCACTCTCAAAGGTGTTTCTCAGCTGTTGAAATGAGCAAAAGTACCCCCACACACGAATGGAGGAAGTATTTATAACATGGGCTGAAAAACGAACCGTTACGTGCCTCTACAGGGTGACCGGATACGCCGGTCAGTTCACCCTGAATTCGTGTGATCAAATAGTGACCAGACGCTAGATAGCGTCCGGTCAGCACTGACCAGACGCGTCCGGTCATGATTTTCCCTCTCTAAAACCTTATTGGAGTCGACCGGACGCTGGCCCTCAGCGTCCGATCATTTCATCTCTCAGCGTCCGATCACTTCCAGACGACTTCACCTTGATCAAATGAACTGACCAGACTCTGCGCCAGCATCCGGTCACACCAAAGCCAGCGTCCGGTCAGTATTTGACCCTCCATTCACTTCCAACTTTCAAACGTACGTGAATGAAGTTTGCTCCAATGGATCAAAGGGCTTTTTAGGAGCTACCTAGTGCTAGGTTTAACAAGTGTGCACCACACCTAACCCACTAGACTCACCTAGGTCAAGCTACTCGTCCATACCCCCCTTAATTGTACGGCCAAATGAAAAATAAAATCCTAAACTACTCTAAGTGTCTCTTCAACACCAAATGACACTTAGAACTAGTCCATCCTTAACCTTGTCATCCATCCTTTGAAAACCGAAACGATTTACATCGTAGGGGTATGACCACCATGATAGCCCAATCGATCTCCATCACCATGACCTAACTTAGTTGCCTCAACAAAACACACGTTAGTCATAGTAATCATGTATTGTCATTAATCACCAAAACCCAACTAGGGACCTAGATGCTTTCATCTAGCTAACTACAAAAGTAACTGTAAAACTATACATAACTTATATTTACTAACTTCACTAAATATCTTTGCTAACTAATTGTATAAATCTCTATCTAGTCAAACTAAATTTGAATCCTAACCCTAGCAAAAAAAAATTGACAGAGATGCAAAAGAGCATTACCTCGACAAAGATTATGGGTCACCACAATCCACCAATGCAAAGGAGATGGCCACCGACGACAATGGACTGCCGGTGACGGCCTACTTCTGGAGGGTGGCAGTAATCCCCCCTTCTAGAAGATGACGATGGGCAGCGCAGCAATGTCCTTCACGGCGTGAGATAGTGCGGAGAGATGGAGGGGCGGTGGCGGCAGTAAGGAAGGCAACGAGACAGGGGAAGATAGAGATGGAGTCAGGGAGGATAGGCACATGGTGGCGGGCGCGGTGGCTGGGGTCATGGTGGGCGTGGTGGTCGTGGGCTCATCGACCGGGCGCAGCGTGGTGTGGTGGTGCGGCGCGGTGCGGCATGGCGGGCAGGCGAGCGCAGGGCGGCTCAGGACATGGCTCCTCTCTCCAACCAGTTCAAACAGGCCGAGTGAGACAGAGAGAGAAAGGGAAGCGAGGTCAGGTACAAGGGGCTATCGCACCGTGATGCGTGGCGTGGAAGCCCCGTCGTTCCATGATGGGTGGTGCTTCAGACCTGCTACATCAGCTATCGCCATAGCCATTGACTGCCCCCTACCGCGCCTCCATGCATGGCGTGGTAGCGTGAATTAGCCGTGTCGTGCAAACAGGCGCGTCCAAAACTGTTTGTTTTGAAAAAAATTAAACAATGTTAGTTTTAAAATAGTTTAAAAATATGTTAAAAATAAAAAAATGCCAAAGACAAGGAAGGTTGCTCCATAGAGTATTTACCGCCTCTACGAGCTGCTAGTATCCTATGCTACCGCTCTATGACTGGGTTTGGGCTTGGGCAACGACAATGTGAGGGATCAGCCAACGGTAGGTATAAGCGAAGCAACCTCTCACTGCCTTCTTGCAATGCGGAGTAAAACCTCCCTGCTTCACCTGCTCATCTCCATCTCCCTAGTCCCTAGTCTGAATTTTTTACTTTTTAGCCCTTTTTTGAAAATTTCTCACAAATAGACCCCTAAAGGAAAGATTTTAGAATATGGACCCTTAGCTCAGCGCCATTGATGCTGGCGCCGAGCTAACACGTCTCGGCGCTAGTGTCCCTGGCGCCGAGCTCCTGGGCTCAAAGTGAATGTGGAAGGTGACATGGCAGGAAGCTCGGCGCCAGTCACCCTGGCACCGAACTTGGCGCCGAGCTCGGCGTCAGGATGACTGGCGCCGAGCTCGGCGTCAGGATGACTGGCGCCGAGCCTTTATTTTAACCCCGGTCCAACCTTCCTGTCCGAGCGTTCTTTCTCTTCTTTCTCGTCCCTCTCGGCTTTTTTCTCTCCCCACTTCACCCTACCTCACGAATCTGCATATTAGACCTTAGAAACTTTGATTTGATCCATAGATCTTCAAGAGCAAGGTATCCTCGCTCCCCTCCTAGTTTTTTTTGCATCGATTCGGTATATATTAGTCGGATTTTTGAACTTAAGAATTGTCATCACTTAGGATTTCATTCTATCCCTCAATATATGTATTATACAACCGTAGGATGATGCCAATGCGTGGAAAAGCTAACAAACCTAGGCGCATGTAGTTATGTTATGGGTTCATTGTTGTGCATCAAATGGGAAACCCTAGGTTTAGGGTTTAATGTTAATAACTTTTGGTTCTTAGAACGAAATTGGTTGTATTATAGTTATGGTTCACATTGACAATTATTTGTGATGTTTTGAGTTTTGTTTGTTAAATTACATCTATTTTGTTAGATGTAAGAAATGTTTCGGGAGGAGTTTTAACGAAAATGGGGTCGTTCTCGAGAATTATACCCCAACGCGTCTAGCAAAGATGCCCCCGTCCCTCCTGACCTCTCTGTCCCTAACTGTGACTGTGGTTTCCCGGCCCATGTTTTTCAATCGAAATATCCAGACGCAGCGGCGTGTTGCTTCTACACATGCAGTCGTTTTAATGTAAGAAATTGTTTTCACTATCCTTTTTCTTTATTTGTGTAAGTATGCTACTAATATTTTGTTGGAATCTCGTTGTGTAGGACCATGAGATGTGCTTTTTCTTTTAGTGGATCGACGGTGCAGACAAGTTTGATCCTAGGTATCTCTTTTTTGATGATTGGTTTAGAGGGAGACATCCATGTGAGCACTTCAAGCAGTGGGTTCCACCCCCCTAACCCTCCACCAATGACGGCTAAGGAGAAGCACCTAGCCGCAGTTAGACGACTTGAGGAACCTCCTCTGTGCGATTGTGGAGATCGAGCTGTGATAAACCCTGAGAATACGTTAGAGTTTGTGTGTCCAAACAAGCATGAAGTAAGTGCAAAGTGTATGTGTTAAAATATTGAGCTATATGTGTTCATGTACTAATGTCTACTTATTTAGGTGTTTTCAATGGCGAAGTATCGTTTCAAGGAGTGGTTGTATGGTCCTAAGAACCAATGGCCGGGCCAACTCTTTGTAGGAAAGGAGTGTAGCTGTTGTCGTACCGCATATCCAAGAACCCACTGTAGGTTCTAGGATGAAGGAGCGAAATGTCCTGCATCGAATAAAACATAGTCTCTTGTTACTTCACGAACACATGTACGCTCACCAAATTTTGAACAAAACTTATAGATTATTACCTGCCCCAGCGCTATGAGACGTCCTCGGTGGGTCACCTCGTACGTCGGGTCGAGTAGGTGGAATTGCGCCATCCCACAAAAAAGTAAATGAATTAGAATTTCAATATACAATGAAACATGAACTTAGAAAGGTATAAGTAATTGACACAAATACAAGCATAAATTAAGACATGTATAATTAATTAAATGAATACGACAAATATAAAATAATAAAATCAACCAATAGTCGCACCTCACTAATCTGCCAATGGCAACTTCGTGAATTGTGGCCAAGTCTACCGCACTTGCCGCATTCGTACTGCTTGGGGTCAGTAACAAATGGAGTTCCTCTCACACGCCTCGTTCTTTCGGGTACCTGATCCATAACTATCCTGTGCCTCGTCCTCTACCTTGATCCACGCTTGTTCCAACGGTAAGCTGGATCCATAATGTACTTCGGCCCATCATATGGAGGTCACTCTCTAGGGTCCTAGAAAGGCATAAAGCGGGGGCTCCATGTGTGTACAAGCGTGTCGACACCGAACTCGTGAGGTATCCCCCTCTCGATATTATAGTTACGATGCCTAGCAACTGCCACCAAATGAGAACATAGAAAGTGGTACTGTCTTGGTTTAGCACAAGTGCATTTGAAATCTTAGAGGACAACCACATGGATCCTCGACTCTCGGACCTCGCCATCGGACGTTGTACCACCCCTATGCTCAACCTGATAAGTCCCTGTGGTGTGGTCAAAGCATGTAACCTCATGTGTGTCAGCCCTTTCATTTGCCTTTTCTAGGTGTGCCTTTGATTTCGGAGCCCATATCTCTCCAACACTCCGCAACTACAATGCATGGGCGTGTCTATCGTTGAACCAGGCAACAAGCTTATAGAAGGTGAATTGAACGATTGCATTCATGGGCATACCACATATCCCCAATAGCAACTTATTGAATGACTCCACCATGTTGCTGCACTGAAACTCATACCTCCATCCACCGGCGTCGTGAGCTCTCGTCCATTTCTCTAAATCCCTCATCAAACCTGTCAGCTATTGTCTACCTTCTGCATTTGATGTGGTTCTGACCTGCTCTAACTTTTCCTGAAAGTACTTGTCCTCAAGCTATCGAGCAGCCTCCTAAAACAGATCAAAGTTACCCTTCACACCATCCTTTCGGAGTAGAGTCTCGGCAAGGTGCCGAGTACACCAACGATGGTGCAAAGGTGCATACCCCTCTATCTGCTCTCGCACATTATTCAGTATGCCCTGGTGCCTATCAGATATGGCTCCAAATCATGCATAATTTCAACACTATTGGAGCCACGGAATCCATCTTCAAAGTGCACTTGCGCAGCAAAAGGGGGCACATCCACATTCTCAGGAATGTCTCCTGCAACATAAGTAGAGAAGTGAGGAAAGAATGAAAGAAATAGAAGTAAGGAACAGAGTAAGCTCCTAAAAATCATGCGGTTAAGACACTTACTCGGATGATTCTGTGTCAAAGGGATCTCATGAGGAGGATCTGCCATAGAAACATGAGTCTGACAACCATCTCCTAACTACCGCATTGGAGCCAGATTGGGCAGTCAGGAATCGTAGGTGCAATCTCCACATGCATATAAGGTTCCAAAACGGGAGGGTCGATGTGTGCCTGCTGATCCATTGGTGGGGAAAACCCATGAAGGATGGGATCAACTAACACCCGACGCACAACAACGTTCAAACATTGCAGCTGGCTCTTCATAGCCGATCTCACATAGTTCTCTCACTGATCCACACAATCAATTGAGATCATTTGCCTGAGGATGTTGGAGGAGAAACTAGGTGCAGTACACCATCAACTGCAATGACATCATCTCCAAGGCAATGCAGCTCCTCCCGAGCCCTTACAACCATCTCACTAAATAAAGGTCTATCATTGAATAGCACAGGCACGCTTTGCATGTCAACAAACTCAACATATCCATAGCGATCGCTTTCAACGGTGTCTCCATGATATATGGTCACTAGATTGGGCCGGGGTTAAAATAAAGGCTCGGCGTCAAGATCTACGGCGCCGAGCTCGGCGCCAGGGTGACTGGCGCCGAGCTTCCTGCCATGTCACCTTCCACGTTCGCTTCGAGCCCAGAAGCTCGACGCCAAGGACGCTGGCGCCGAGACGTGTTAGCTCGGCGTCAGCATCAATGGCACGAGCTAAGGGTCCATATTCTGAAATATTTTCTTCAAGAGTCTATTTATGATAAACTTAAAAAAAAAGATTAAAAAGTAAAAAATTCGGGTCCCTAGTAGCTTTCTCCTCTTGGTAACCTCAACGAACCTAGGCTTGGGTGCCACGTCTCAAGTGATACATGAGCTATCACTGCTTTAATAAAGATAGAAAAGAGAGAGGTCACAGCAAGCAGCTCTGACAATCGAGCCGGAAAAAAGATGCATCGTGAGATTATCTCTTGACTTTTGAGTCCACGCCAGTTTCTTACTTTTTGCACTATTCAGTGATTAAAAAATTGATACGGCTAGCTCTAAATTAGACACACATGCCATGCACAGCTCATATGTACGGAAGCTCCTCATTAATTGTCAAGCACAACTTTAGAAAAAAAAATCTTAAACCTTTTTTTTTATAAAAAAACAGAAAGATCCGGCCACCAATAAACAATAATAATTATTGATAATGATAATAATAATAGTCATTAGATCTATTCTGTTTTTAATAACCATATCTATCGTTATTAAACAACATAATTTAACGCCTAAATTTACATCTAAATTACTGAGCTATGTTATTATAAAATATAATACAAAACAACTCTCTAGATTTATATCTAAAATTACCCACATATACCATCATGAAACATATTCTCAAGTAGTAACTCCGAAATTTACATTTGAGTACTTTGTCGTGACGAAGTAGGGTCTAGAGGGGTAGTGAGTGAATAGACCTAATCTAAAAAAATAAAATCAAAACTTGCAATGGAATTAGTACACTAGACTAGATGTTTTGTTTCAATCGGATGTTTTATGCAAACCGGGTGTCCGGTCATTCTGAGAATAAGCTGTCTATAAGAACTACAAATTTGTCCAACAAAATTTGAACTTACTTTTTAACAGGACCTCTAGTAGATGTGTAGATATGTCCTCACTAGCTCCCTACACTTAAACTTGCTCAAGTAAGTATATCGGGTAAAGTTTCCACATGACAAAAAAATAGCTTTAGAACATAAAAAAAACAAAAGGAAAAGAAATGTCAATGTCCTTGTTTTTTAGGAAGCCACCTAAAGCTCCCTTCCAACCCTATCCTCTTCTCAAGCGAAACACCAAGATCAAGCTTGATGATTCTTGCTAGATTTTGTCAAGGTGAGACAAACTCTGTAGAGCACTCGCACAAGAAAATGATGGGTGTTTCGATGGGCAACTCCTTGCCCACAAGGATTCCATAGAGTCAAATAGTAATAAACTCAAATCCAAACGTTGAAGGAGTCTCTAAATGCTCAAAGGATGGGAAATTGAACTATTAGCACTCAAATCTCTCAACTCAAGCAAGTCTCTCTCAAACACGCACCTCAAATCCTCCAAGAATCAAACACTAGAGTAGGAGAGGGAGAGATTAAATGTGCCTATCGTTGTTGGCTCAAAGTAGGTGAGGAGGTTATGAGGGATGGAGTAGAGAATTATATATACTCAGCCCAAAATCCAACTGTTAATGTGTAGACTCGTGTATTATCGGACCTCCAATAGGGTTATCAGATGTCTAATCCTATAGACAAAACGTGCACAAATATAGCTCGAGACTGGATCTCCGATGATGATATATATCCGATGCTCTGAATAAAGACCCTAGAACAGACCTCCAATCCATTAGGCTATTTCTAACAACAACACCCTAAAATACAAGACTCATTCGTTCTTTGGGTAGCGCTACAGACAAAAGGTTTAATACTTATTCGGCATCTTCTCCAACAACAAAACTCAAAAAGAATCCTTTCTGCAAATGGATTTTCAGGAGAGATGATACCCATATTTGGGTTGTATCTCTCAAACAGCCTAAAATAGGTCTTCCGTATAGGTACTTTATTGGAGGCTGATTTTAGGTCTCTTACTACCCATTTTAGGTTTGGTTGTCCATATGGGTTGCTTGTTGGAGACTCTTATGGTACGTACAATCCGTGAACGCTTAATGGGCTCTTAAAGAAAGAGAATAATCAAACAATTGTGTAAGAGCCCTAACCTACAATAGAAAAAGCTAAATTTACATGCTAATGTGCTTATCCATCCTTAAAACCTTCACTTTTTAAACTATAAAATCACCAAGTGCCAGCTGCTTATTTGAGCGTCGATGCCACTGCTAAGCGCCTGGCCACATGTATACGATGGCAATAAAATAAATTGCAGAACCTCTGAGTAGCGCCGCTCCAAACGCCGCCGTTGTACCTGGCCTTAGGTGTCTAGAGTTCTAGACAAAGACCTCAGAACACCCTATCTACTTTTAGAGAAAATAGCCAGGGATATCTCTCGAGGTTAAGCTAGTGACCTTTTGAGCATGGAGACACCTACAAGAATATAAATTTAAATACACCTTTATGACATTCCCTATAATTCAAATTAAAAAAGGAAATAGATCAAATCTTTCCACACAAACCTTTTTGATGTCATAACGTATTTGACATGGGAATTGGGGGTACACTAACCGTCAAATAGACTTGTCTCATAGTTGCATAACATGTTAAGAACTTATAGAAGAGTTAGCTCTTTGAATGCTTGTCATTAGTCCACCAAAACCCAAAATGGGGTTAGGTGCACTTCAATATCCTCCTTTTGGTGATTGATGACAACCCAATAAAAACTTACAAGTAATGCGTCGTGGGTTCATTACCACGACAAGTAGCTAGAATGTCAATGTGTGGGATTTGATGGCCTAACATTTGAGGCATGGAAGGATTTATCCTGATTTGGGCTGTGTTCGGCTGGCTTTAAGGCGGTTGGCGGGCTGGTTTTGGTACTCATGAAATCACTATTCATGTCCTGTCAGAACAGTATTTTTCTCTCACAACAATCCGCCGGAACAGTATTTTTCAGTCCTGCCGAACAGGCCCTTGAGCTCGAGCCCTGCATCTAGCACAAGTTTTATGTTCAAGCATTCAAGAGAGGGTTACAAAGAGAGCAGGGGAGAGAGATGTGTGAGCATAGGTGTAGGAGCTCGAAGCTGTGTCCTGCTTTTTGGCGCCCCTTTAAAACTACATGCATAACCTACTAAAAAGGTGTTCTTGTATTTAATATTTGCACTTTCAAAATAAAGAAACAGTAAAGTCTACTAAAATTAGTTAATCCATGATCTAGAAGTTCATTTATTGTGAGACAAAATTTAGATGATAGAAGTACACTGGATAGACCTTCAATTTTTATTTTTACAATATTCATTATTTTAATTAAAGAGTGAATATCCAAGATTCGAAGTATAGAAGAGGGAACAAATATGCCTAGTGCACATAATTGGCTTTGATCTTTTTTTTTTCTCAGTGTATATAGAGCATACTCAGGGGTAGATCCACAAATATGTAAAGGCCCGGTGACCACCATACCTCCTCGCAGGTGAACCCCCTTCCCCGCGCGCCTGCTATCAGCTCTCCATTGTTTGATTTCATCTCTGAGTGATGTTTATGATAAATTATTAACAAAAAAATCATATGATATGGTTTATTCACATGTACATACAAAAATATTATTTTCATATAATCATTTTGTCATAAAAACTAGTAGCACAAAGTTCGTCATAGGTGGATTTTCATTATGGATTCGCCACTGAGTATACTCACCATGATCAAGCATACATTTTGACACAAATGTACTAACACGCTATAAAGTTTGCAACCCGTAAAACATCCATCCAGGTGAGTTTTTTTTCTTTTAAAAGAAAAGAGCGAAAATTTACACTGGCTGACCCTCATGCATGTCCCCAATCTCATCCTTTCGTCCTCTGTTCATCCTGCAGAACGCCACGCTACTCCTGGTGATAAACTAATACTACAAAACCAAGCCCCCGTCTCGCAAGTCTCTCTCCAACTCCAACCTAGCACAGTCCAGGCCACACCGTCTGCCTGCAGCCAGGCCAGCTGCCTTCCTGTTGTCGTCTGCGGCGCGCCGCCCGCCCGCCCGCCCGCGCGCCGCCCCGCCCGCATCGGGATCCCCAGAGCAGCTCTTGGCATAGGGGAATGTCCCGGGTCAGCCACCGTCGCCTCTGCAGCACAGCGAAAGCCCCGCATTTATTTGCCGCCTAGAAGGGGCACACCTCGCGAGACCCAGGTCCGCGCCAGACAGAGCCAGCACCCAGCAATGGCTGCTGCTGCTGCTCCTATGTAGCGGTGGGCCGATCCAGTTCTGACTTCTGACTTCCTTCCTGAGCGAGGAGGAGGAGTGGTGTGCTGTCCGTTTCCTGTTCGTCCGGCGATGAGGCCCGCTGGCGGTTGCCGCGGGAGCGGGCTGCTGGTTCTCGGCCTCGCGCTCTCGGTCTCGGCGGCGCTGCTCCGTGGCTGCGCGGGGCAGCAAGCGGAGGAGGACGGCTCGGACGCCCCGGCGGCGGCGACGGCAACGGCCCCCATGGAGGAGAAGGAGCGCAGGGCCCTGTACGCTGCCATCGAGAGCTTCGTCGGCAAGGGGTGGAACGGCTCCGGGCTCTACCCCGACCCCTGCGGCTGGTCTCCCATCCAGGTGCGTCCCTGCCTTCCTGCCTGCGCTTTCCCTTTCGCATCAATCCATGCTGCTGTCTGTTTGATTTCCTGGCCCGCGTATGTTCATCATGTTCTTCAGATACATGAGAAGCTTTTCGGCTTTGCCCGTCCTCGTCACATGCCCTTTCTTGGTGCTCCCCTGCTTGCCTGCTTTGAGCTCCAATCCAAAACCGTTTCCGAAAGGAGGATCAAGTCGGTAGTGTCCATAATGAAACTAGTGTCTTGTTTGGGGATGCAGGACGAGTCACCAACAATCTCTCGTCGATTTTTTCCATGTTTAAAACCTTCACATTCTCACTTGTAGAATTTCTGGATTTCGTTAGCCTCTGTTCTTCACACTCGACCCTGTTCCTCACTGTTGCTTCTAGATTGTCGCACTGTTTTGTGGCGCGCAACTGCACATTCAGTTCACTGTTGGACGAGGCCTCTGCTTGATCCCCTTGTGTCTTCACATCTCAGCCTTTACTTGATGTAGTAGGAGGAACTTTCCACTCACATGAAAGAATCTCCCATGATTTGAAATGCCATGTTCCCCTCAATATTTTCTCATACAGTACCACTCTCTATTTTAGTAGTATCTGGTTCCTTTTGCTCGCGAACATGTTTTTTTCCCCTTTCGCGAGAACGAATTCATTCCTGCTATTATGTTTGTACTCCATCTCCATAGAACTTTGCTCTAACACTTAGTGAAATCACATGCCTATTTACCTTCACAGTACACTGAGATTTCAATTTGGTTGTTACTAGTAAAGTTAGGAAGGGGCCAAATTTGTAGGTGGACCTTTAAGAAATGTTACCATCTTGGATCATCCATGTATGTTATTACTGCCAGTAGTTACCACTCCGGGCACTGTTCATCTCTGTGTCAGGTGGTGTTTGATCCGTGACTAAAATTTAGGAGGTGTGTCGTGAGGATGTTGCATAGGGTGTTCAGATACTAATAAAAAACAAATTACATAATTCGTTAGCGTATGTTTACTGTAGCACAACCTTGTCAAATCATAGACTAATTAAACTTAAATGATTCGTCTCAAATTAGTCATAAACTATGCAATTAGTTTCATAATTAATCTATATTTAATACTCTAAGCATGTGTTCAAATATTCGATGATACAACAACTTAAATTTAAATTTAAGAAGGACAACCAAACACCGCCTTCCTTTCCGTGTCTGCAAAATTCAATTCAATTTCTGTGGATTAACCAACTGGTTCTTGGATGCCAAAATCCGTGCAGGGGGTGTCATGTGATCTCTTCAATGGACTGTGGTACCCAACAGTGATGAGCATTGGTCCAGTTCTTGACAACTCGCTGCAGTGCGCCCCTGACGCCAAGTTCAGCCCGCAGCTGTTCGACCTTCGGCGCCTCCGGACGCTGTCCTTCTACAGCTGCTTCCCGGCGAGCAACCCCACGGCCATCCCGACCGCCGGCTGGGAGAAGCTGTCGGGGACGCTGGAGACGCTCGAGTTCCGCACGAACCTGGGACTCACCGGCGGCATCCCGGCGTCCCTCGGCCGCTTGGCCAGCCTGCAGTCGCTGGTGCTCGTGGAGAACAACCTGACGGGGCCCGTGCCGGCCGAGCTGGGCGCGCTGTCGAGGCTGAGACGGCTGGTGCTGTCCGGGAACGGGCTGTCGGGGCCGATCCCGGCGATACTCGGTAATAACGACCACCGCCGCCGCCACGCCCACGACGAGCTGTTGATCGTGGACCTGAGCAGGAACTCTCTAACCGGCTCTCTGCCTTCGTCGCTAGGTGGCCTCACGGGGCTCCTGAAGATGGACCTGAGCAACAACCTGTTGCAGGGCAGCATCCCGCCGGAGCTCGCGGGGCTGAAGAGCCTCACACTGCTGGACCTCCGGAACAACAGCCTCACCGGCGGGCTGCCCCAGTTCGTGCAGGGCATGGCGTCGCTGCAGGACCTGCTGCTGTCGAACAACCCGCAGCTGGGCGGCGCGCTGCCGCAGTCCGGGTGGGAGACGCTGGCGGCGAACCTGGCCACTCTGGACCTGTCCAACGTCGGCCTCGTGGGAGCCATACCGGCGTCCATGGCGGCGCTGACGGGGCTCCGGTTCCTGGCGCTGGACCACAACCGCCTGACAGGCGCCGTGCCGCCCCAGCTCGCCCAGCTGCCCAGCATCGGCGCGCTGTACCTCAACGGCAACAACCTGACGGGGGCGCTGCAGTTCTCGGCCGGATTCTACCAGCGGATGGGCCGGCGGTTCGCGTCGTGGGACAACCCTGGGCTGTGCTACAGCATCGCGGCCGTGGACGCGGCGCACGCGCCGTCGGGCGTGGTCGTGTGCAAGGACCTGCAGGAGCCCAGCGTGGCGCGGGACGGGGAGGAGGGCGGGAGGAAGCCCGAGGCGAGCTCCAGCGTCGTGGCCTCGTCGTCGTCGTCCGGCCGGTCGGCTGCCAGGGTTCTTCAGGGAATGGCGGCTGCGATTCTTGGATCGATGCCCCTCCTACTATAGCAAGCAAGCAGGTTCAGACACTTGATGAAATGGAAGAAGGAACATGGAGATGCTTGTAGTACTAGGTAGGTTAGCACGAACTAGTTTTGCGTGTTCTCTGATCTTTTGGCATTTTTTTTGGCTGGTGGCTTTGCTTCTGCTGTGGTCATCGTCAGATGGGGAAACATGAATCTGGGTGGGGACTGAAGGTGTGTAGTGGTGGATAGGGTGGCGGGTTCTCCGGGTTTTTTTTTTTGTGTGTGTGTAATTAGCCTGTGTTGCCCTGTGGTGTTACATTATGTTACAACAGGAAGTGGATATCTATCTATCTGTATCTGGAGCATTGCATTTTGCTCTCACTCTCAGTTGTACTCCTACCTGTGATGTGCTTGTTCGTCCGTTGTTGGAGAATCAGTTAACAGAAAAATTGGCGTGCTTCATTCACACGGAATGACGGAAACAGTTTCCTGCTGTTGCACTGAATCCTTCATCCTTGTAACAGAAGAATTGGAAAGATCTCTCGTTCTCTCCATTTGCTGGAGAGAAAACATTAGCGACGGTATCGGCAGACGGCAGCACGCTTCGGCCGCGACACGGAAACAGAAGAGGAGAGCGGGCAAGCAAGCCCTGTTTGGCCGGGCTCCCGCGTGCTCCGGCTGTGACACTGTAGCCGAAGCCACCGTGTTGTCGGTGAGAGGGAGGAGAAAGAAAAAACAGATTCGGTGAAAGTTTATGAACAGTGATTCGGCCGCCGAAGCCGAGCCGCCCGGAGCCCGGCCAAACGGGGCCTTGCAGGACGCAGCAGCGGCGGCGCTGTCTGCTGCCGGCGATCTTCTCTCTGCTGCTGTCTTCTGCGTGTTCTCGAGTATGAACCGTGACGGGAAAGCTGGTGGCCGGAGCCTGACGGACAGCCTGCACTCTGCGTCTCTGGCAGTGGCAGCGGTAGTGAAGTACTGGCGCTAGTCCACTCCTCTCCTCTAGAGAGGCTGGACTGGACCTGGACGTGCAGGAATTGCACTGTAGTGATACTGTACAGTGTGTACCGGTCTGCTCCTATCTTAGGCTTTGTTTTCGACACATGCACAGTATTAAATATAAATTCAAAAAAATAATTAATTATACAGTTTACTACTAATTTATAAGAAAAATCTTTTAAGCCTAATTAGTCCTATGATTTGATAATATGGTGCTACTAGTGCACGTGTGGTAATGATGGGTTAATTAGATTTAATAAATTCGTCTCACGGATTACTGACGGATTCTGTAATTTATTTTTTTATTAGTATTCGAATACCCCATACGACACCTCCATGTAACATCCGATATGACACCCCAAAACTTTACATCCTGAATTTAACACAAGGCCTAGTGGTGTTTAAATCCAGAGCGTAAAGTTTAGGAATGTCACGTCGGATGTCATATAAAAGTATTCGGATAGTAATAATAAAACAAATTACAGAAGTCCTCGGTAATCCGTAAGATAAATTTATTAAGCCTAATTAATTCATCTAGCACATGTTTACTATAGCACCACATTGTCAAATCAAGGACTAATTAGGCTTAAAAAATTCGTCTCGCAAATTAGTCACAATATGTGAAATTAGTTATTTTTTGTCTATATTTAATACTCCATGCATATGTCCAAACATCCGATGTGATATGGAGTAAACTTTAGGAGAGAAACTAATACCTTGTTTAAATCTAGGGTGTAAAATTTTAGTGTCGGGTACCTTAGAACGGGGTACCCCAAGCAAACCTCAAATGGGTCGTTAAAGTCCCATCCAAAAAATAAAGCTAGAAGGTAAGCCGTGGGCCCCTCACCTACCACGACCAAGCCCACTGCGTCCTCCTCCTCCTCCTCGCCTCGAGCCTCGAGCAGGAGGTCTCGGCATCCTGACACTAACTCCGCCTCGCGTGAGGCTCTCCAGGGAAGGTCTCGGCAGGGAACGCCGTCTCCGCCTTGCCCGAGGCTCTCCACGGAAGGCCTCGGGAGGGGGTGCATTCTCCGTTTCGCGCGAGCCGTCTCGCACGAGGCCTCGGCAGGGAGATCGATCTCCGTCTCGCGCGAGGCCTCATTTTCCGTATCGCTCGAGGCCGGGTCGTCCGCGGCCCATCACCCCCCGCCTCGACCTGACCCTCCAGATAGCGCGTCATGTCTCATTAATGCTTCAACCACTCCCGTAATCTCAGCCGGACGACGGCTCAACGCCGCAGAATGGCCGACGCGACCCGAGGTCGCATCAGCGCCATACCGGCTGGGACAGGGTACGGCGGGGATTATCGGCCACTGTGTCCTAACACTGTGTCCACGATTAGCGCCATACCGGCTGGGACAGGGTACGGCGGGGATTACCGGCCACTATGTCCTAACGCTGTGCCCACGATCAGCCGCCCGCTCGAGGCCTCGGCACTATACACCAAGGTCTCGGCGATCTCAGGGGTTCGCGCCTACCGAGACCCCTCCACCGCAGGGCAGCCTCGGCACCGACCAAGCCTCGGCCTCGCGCACAGTCCTGTCCACAGTGGCTTGCACGTTCACCACCGCACCCACTCCGAGGCAGTCCCGGGGTTCCCACGACGCACAGAATCTGATGGGACGACCACGCCGCTCCAGTGCTCCAAGGATGGACCACTCTCGACGACCACACCGCCACAGGAACAGACTACTAGAGCCCAGACACGCTGCCACTGTTCACACAACACCATATAGTTAGCTCATGTACCGTCCTTGTCCTCCCTTCAGGCTATAAAAGGAGAGGACTTGGGCCGTTTTGAGAGGGGGGAGGAGAACACCTTGTAACACACACACGCGCACATCCCTGCCGCCTGAGAGCAACGCCTCAAGCGGCCCAGCACGACACCCTGCCGAGACCTAGGACCAGCTCCCTCTCTCCCTTAGCTTGTAACCCCCTACTACTGAGCACTTCGATGCAAGGAATACAAGATCGACCTCTCAGACTGGATGTAGGGCCTCGATTGCCTGAACCTAGTATAAACCTTGTGTCTCTTTGCATCACCATCCTGAATTAGGAGAACGCAGAACAAATTCACTGGTTGGTTGAGGACCCCCCAGGTCCGAAACATCGACAGTTGGCGCGCCAGGTAGGGGCCTCTGCGTGTCAGTTTCGTCATCCCAGCAGGTTTCGGATGACAGACCCCGTGCGACCATTGCGTCTCGGCACCGTGGTTTGGTTCGGGAGCCTAGAGTTCATGTCTCTAGGGCATGAGTATGACATGGTACTCCTCACTCCTTGAGCCCCACCATCCGACGATGAAGTCACACCCCGGTGGCCCAGGCACAGGCGGTGTCCGGGCGGCCGCTCTCGCCGCGCTCGCCAAGCACGACACGAACAAGGCCACCCCGACACCACGCGAATCCGGGGCGCCACGCCACCCCCCGCCGATATCCTACGACCAACTGTTGGCACAAGGTCCCTGGCTGCGGACCTGTCTAGCCTGAGCTTGGACAAAGGAAAGTCGCCTGTGACACACAGCGATGCCCAGTCGTCAAGCTCCGCTCCACCACTCCCTAAAGAACCGACCCCAGCGGGGCAGAATCTGGCGACGACACCATCTCCATACCCCTTTGGGTTGAGAAATGTCGCCGCCTCTTACGCCTACGCTTACACTGCCACTCACGAGCATCCCTCAGAACGCCACCAGCACTTCGCTCTCGACCTGAGCATCCACGCCGACTCCTCGGATGAGAACGAGGCATGGCCCGGAGTGGATTTCTCCAGACTCAACAACCCTGGGGCTTTGCGCTAGTTCCTGGCCGCAAGCGACTACTGCTTCGGCTACTCCGACTCCGACAACGAAGGCGCCTACGACCCCACTCACGAGTGTTTTCACATCAGGCTCGGGATGCCGAGGGTGGGCGAAGAGGACGAGGGGGCAGATAGCCGTTCCCCGCTTCGCCTAGGTGCGGGCACCGTCACACCTCCACGCGCTGTCCTGCTGGCCGCACGAAATGAGAACGTCGCTCTTGCGCGACCTCAGCGCCCAGACCTAGAACAGCTCCGTGAGCTCTAGGCCAAGGGCGAACAAGACCAACTCCTTCTACAGCAGCTTCGAGACTCTCTCGAACAGGAACAGCAAGGTCACAGTGAAGGCGGGGGAGCCCGATGGAGGGCCCGCGATGTGCATCACTGCATCCATGACGACGAAGGGAGTGAGCAACCCCTAGTCTTCAATCGCGCTAGCCAGAACATCACGGCTGCAGCAATGCTGGTCCGCGCAATGCCTGAGCCTTCTACCACGGAGGGGCGGTGGGTCTGCGGTGAGCTTCGGGATCTCCTAGAGACCGCCGCGGTTTAGCAGGCTAAGAGTTCCGCCTCCCGACGACACGGGGGCGCCTCGAACCTGCCCACGGCACCGCCCCGGCAGGACAGGGAAGCCCCAGCTCGTCCCGAGCCCGACCAAGCGCCGATAGCCCATAGGGCCCCCATGCTTCTGGACCGCCTCGGCAATCGACGCGAGGTACTAGGGAGACCATGAGGTGGTCAGCAGGCGACGACTGCCACAACAACGAGGGGCCCGCTCAGGGCTACCACCCACACCGAGGCGGTCGCTACTGATAGTGGGGAGGACCGCAGTCCTTCCCCTGAACTGCTAGGCCCTCGGGTCTTCAGCAGGGCCATCCGCGCTGCTCTTTTCCCCGCCTGGTTTCGGCAACCAGCCAATCTCACAAAGTACAGCGGCGAGACCAACCCTAAACTCTGGCTTGCCGATTACCGCCTGGCCTGCCAGCTAGGTGGCACGGACGATGACCTACTCATCATCCGCAACCTCCCCTTGCTCTTGTCAAACTCAGCGCGAGCCTGGCTCAAGCACCTTCCTCCCTCGCAAATCCACGACTGGCGTGACTTGGTTAGAGTCTTTGTCGGGAACTTCCAGGGCACATATGTGCGCCCTGGGAACTCCTAGGATCTTAAGAGCTGTCGCCAGAAGCCAGATGAGTCTCTCTGAAACTTCATACGGCGCTTCTCCAAACAGTGCACCAAGTTGCCCAGTGTCGGCAACTCAGAGATCGTCCAGGCTTTCCTCTCCGGCACCACTTGTCGGGACTTGGTTTGAGAGTTAGGCTGAAACGTGCCGTGCTCCACTGCCACGCTCCTCGACATCACCACCAGCTTCGCCTCGGGTGAAGAGGCTATTGGAGCCATCTTCCCCAACACCAGGGGTAAGCGGAGGGACGAGGCCCCCGAGGCCTCAGCCTCCCACCTCCCCAAGAGAAAGAAAAAGGGGCGCCTAGGGAAGCAGGAGGTCCTGGAGGCTGATCTGGTCACGGCCGCAGAACGCAAGAACCCCCGAGGCTTCAAAGGCCCTAGGCCCTTCGACGACATGCTCAAGAAGCCTTGCCCTTACCACCAGGGTCCGGTCAAGCACGCTCTCGAGGATTGCACCATGCTGCGGCGTTACTATGCCAGGCTCGGGCTCCCCGACGACGACGCCAAGCAGAAGGGCATCGGCGATCGGGATGAGGACAAGGATGATGGGTTCCCTGAGGTACGCAACGCCTTCATGATCTTCGGTGGGCCCTCGGCGTGCCTTATGGCGCGACAGCGCAAGAGGGAGCACCGAGAAGTCTTCTCGGTCAAGGTGGCCACCCCCAGTACCTTGACTGGTCTCAAGAGGCGATCACCTTCGATCGAGATGACCACCCTGATTCTAAATCCCAGGCAGTACCCACTAGTTGTCGACCCGATCATCGGCAACACCCGACTCTCCAAGGTGTTGATGGACGGAGGCAGCGGCCTCAACATCCTCTACGCCAACACCTTGGAGCTCTTGGAGATCGACCGGTCGAGGCTCCGAGGCGACGTCGCACCCTTCCACGGCATCGTGCCAGGGAAGCGCACGCGACCCCTCGGGTGCATCGACCTTCCTGTCTGCTTTGGCACCCCCTCCAACTACCGCAAGGAAGTTCTCACCTTCGAGGTAGTCGGGTTCAGGGGAGCCTACCACGCCATTTCTGGGGCGGCCGTGCTACGCCAAGTTCATGGCAGTACCCAACTATACCTACCTCAAGCTCAAGATGCCAGGCCCTAGCGGTGTCATCATGATTGAGTCCACGTACGAACATGCATACTGACTACGACTGTTGAATGCATCGAGTACGCCGAGGCCCTTGTGGAGGCCAAGACCCTCATCGCCCACCTTGACCAAATCAGTGGCAAGGTGCCTGACTCCAAGCGTCGTGCGGGGGCGTTCGAGCCTGCGAAAACCATCAAACTCATCCCGGTCGACCCCGCCTGCCCCGACGACCGAGCGCTGAGGATCAGCGCCACCCTCGACATCAAATAGGAAGTCGTGCTCGTCGTCTTTCTCTGTGTGAACGCCGACATATTCGCATGGAGTCCCTCGGATATGCCGAGCATACCAAGGGAGGTCGCCGAGTACGCCCTGAACATCCGGGTTAGATCTAGACCCGCGAGGCAACGCCTACGCCGCTTCGACGAGGAAAAGCAGTAGGGCCATCGGTGAGGAGATACAGAAACTCTTAGCGGCCGGGTTCATCAAGGAAGTGTCCCACCCAGAGTGGTTGGCTAACCCTATGTTAGTCAAGAAGAAAAATAGGAAATGGAGGATGTGTGTAGACTACACCAGTTTGAACAAAGCCTGTCCAAAGGTCCCCTTCCCATTACCTCGAATCGATCAAATCATTGATTCCACTACAGGGTGCGAGACCCTATCTTTCCTCGATGCGTACTCTAGTTACTATCAGATCAAGATGAAAGAGTCCGACCAGCTCATGACTTCTTTCATCACACCTGTTTCGGCATGTACTACTACGTGACGATGCCCTTCCCGAGTCTGCTTCTCCTCCCCTTCCTGGGGGTGCCGGGCTGCTTGCCGACACCCCGGGTGCCACCTCCAGTGACGTCAGGAAGGTGGTCCAGGGGACCTCACCCTCCCTTGCCCTTATCGTTCCCGTCCGAGGCCTCCGTCGACAACGACAGTCGACTGGGGATTCCTCTAGCGGGAGACCGTCCTTCTGCTGTTGACGGTGGTGCTTATCTAGCTCCTCGCGCGCGAGGATGTGCTTCATGCGCTTCACCGCCTTGGCATCCTTTCGCCTCTTTTGCGCATCAGCGTGAGCGCGGTTGATCGCCCGCTGCCCCACGTCCTCAGGAACGGACGGTGGAGACGAGCGCACGTCCCTCATCCCCTGAAAGAATGACAAACGCGCATGAGGGAACAAGGGGTAAGGGGAGACTGAGGAGGTTCAGAGGCTACGGCGGCACACGACTTACCAGTGAAAGGAACCCCCACGACGGCCGCATCGCGATAGGGGTCAAGTTGCCGCCCCTCAGCTTCGTCTCTACCGTCTCCCCCACCCGACGAAGAATTTCCTCATCGGAAAGGGCGGAGGAGGACATCCAGGTGCCCTCAATGGGCTCACCCGGCTTCATCTCGAACAGCCGCTGCCACCGAGCCATCAGCGGCAGCACCCTCTGGCGGTGGAAGGCAGCCACGACCACAGCCACGGTGAGGCCATGGCCCCATAGCCTCGCCAGCCCCTCCAGGAGTGGCTCCAGCTTGGGCTGGTCGACCTTTGGGACACCCCACTTCCATTTCTCTGGGCAACTCCCCACAATCCGCCCGGTGTAGGGGGAAGCCCTCCGTTGTCGTTGCGGAGGTAAAACCAACTCATGTACCACCGGCAGTTGGAGGATGCGAGTTGGGCCAGGATGTAGAGGTGCAGGCGGTCCTGACGCACTTGGAGAGTGCAGCCTTCGGCCCGCGCCGCCTTCCTCTTACCCGACGTGCCCGTCGGCTTGGTAGTATGCCCCGCCCGAAACAGATGGAGCCACAACTCCCAATGGGGAGCAATCCCTAAATACCCCTCGTAGACAGCAACGAAGATAGCCACCTGAGCGATGGAGTTGGGGTTAAAATTGTGGAGCTCCACGTCGCAGTAGTGCGGGAGCGCCCGCATGAACCGGTCCGCCGGGACGCCGAGGCCACGCTCATGGAAGGAGACGAAGCTTACGACATAGCCGTCGCGAGGCCTTGGCTTCGGCTGGCCGTACGAAGCAATCCACTCCAGCCTAGTGGGGTCTGTCACCAGGCGGAGGAGACCACCATCGACAAGTGACTGGAGCATCTCCTCGGTGACGTCCGACTGGATCCCAGGGGTCCGACCTCGACAACGACGATGTCGCCGACCATAGGTGCGATGGAGGAATCATGTGCGGCGGTGAGTTTCTTCTCTCCCTCCCATGCTCTCGCTTTTTTCTCGCTTTCTCCCTAGGCTCGCTCTTCTCTCCTCTTCTTCCCGGCACCCGCTGCTCTAGCGACGGCTCGACGAAGGTGGTGCTAATGCAGGCAAGGTAAGACGAGGAGGGGTGAGACTCCTCGGGTATTTATGCAGGGAGGAGGCGAAACGAACGGGCAATGAAATCAGGGAAGTTTTCCCCCCGTCCGGCGTAGTTAACCACGAGCCGATTTCATCGGCCCACGCGCCCACGTCTCCCGCATTAAATGCGAGGGCAGTTACATCCTATCCACCATGTCACGCTCGGTCACTATGGTAGCAGGCGTCATTTCGCCTCCCCATGAAACCGCCTCAAAAGGCATGCCACCCGCTGTCGAGCCAATAGGGAAGATATTCCCCTGTGGCCTATTCCTTTCGTATGAAGGAACCAGGCTCTGATCCTATTATGATCCAGGGGTTCGAAGGCTGGACCCCAAGGGGCTTCGACAGCCGCCCCAAGATAACAGAGTCAGGGACGACCGCAGGCGAGCCTATATGGGGCCGAGGCCCTAAGCAAGCGAAATGCTTGGGACTGCCCAAAGTCGTGTCCGAGACCGGTAGGAAAGTATCCGAATGGGATCCCACCATAGGGAGGCACCGAGCCACCGAGGCCCAGCGAACGGCCTCGGCACCCACTAGAGAAATCCTCTGGTACTCTTGGAGTGCGTCTCCGGACCGCTAGCCGACCCTTAGCGAATGGGGTTCGAGCATCCACTCGGACTACCCGATAACAGCTCATCGGAAGTGCCACCGCTCGTGCCCATCGAGGGTAGCGAGGCACATTCCACCCCTCCTTTCGAGCGAAAAGGAAGCGCGAGGGTCGCACAAAAAGTCAGGGGAATCTCCGATGGCCTTCTCGCCCTATGTAGAGGCTAGGGGGCTCCTCCTGCAAATATGCCAAGACCCCACAACCCGGGCTCGTGCCCAAAGGGGCCTCGGCAAACAAACCCTCACGTGCGAGGGGCGTATAAAAAGCTAGGGGAACTCCCGACGGCCCTCTCACGTAGAGGCTAGGGGCTCTTCCTGCAACCTTGCCGAGACCAGAATAGGCCCGGCAAACAAACCCTCCATCCGAACAAAAAAGACATGCGAAGGTCAGATGAAAGGGCCAGGACACCCAAGGCAAAGACAAACGGTCTAAAACCGCGCTAGAGGTTTCGCTACAAACACGATAAAGGGCACCAAGCCCGTTATGGTCCAGGGGTTCGAAGGCTGGGCCTCCAAGAGGTTTCGACAGCTGCCCCAGGGCAACAGAGTCAGGGATGACTTCGGGGCGAGCCTATGAATGGCCCAGGCCCGAGCGAACAATCGCTCAGGGCATCCTAAGTCGTGTCCGAGACCAGCAGGAAAGTATCCGAATGGGATCCCACCGTAGGGAGGCACCGAGCCACCGAGGCCCAGCAAACGGCCTCGGCACCCACTAGAGAAATCCTCTGGTACTTTTGGAGTGCGTCTCTAGACCGCTAGCCATCCCCTAGCGAATGGGGCTCGGGCCTCCACTCGGACTACCCGATAATAGCTCACCGGAAGTGTCCACGCTCGCGCCCATTGAGGGTAGCCTGGCACATTCTACCCCTCCTTCCGAGCGAAAGGAAGCGTGAGGGTCATACCCAAAGTCAGGGGGCCCCTGACGAAACTCTCGCTTCGTGCGGAGGCTAGAGGGCTTTTTCCTGCAGCCTCGCCGAGACCCCCGCAACCCGAACTTGCGCTTATGGGCTCGGCAAATGCAGTAAGAACTACTCGCTCAAACGCGAAAATGGAGAAAGCCCCTGGAGGAGTAACTTCACTCCTCCAGGGGCTCGGGGGCTACACCCGGCGGGTGCGCTCGCGTGCACCCACCGGAACCTCAAAAAACAAAACCCAATACCTACGGAGCAAGTATAAACCCAGCCTCGACAAACCCTCAGGGAGAGTGCACGCACTCCCCCCGAGGCTCGGGGGCTACTGTCGGGTACCTTAGAACAGGGTACCCCAAGCAAACCTCAAATGGGTCGCTAAAGTCCCATCTAAAAAATAAAGCTAGAAGGTAAGCCGTGGGCCCCTCATCCGCCACGACCAAGCCCACTGGGTCCTCCTCCTCCTCGCCTCGAGCCTCGAGCAGGAGGTCTCAGCATCCTGACACTAACTCCGCCTCGCGCGAGGCTCTCCAAGGAAGGTCTCGGCAGGGAACGCCGTCTCCGCCTTGCCCGAGGCTCTCCACGGAAGGCCTCGGGAGGGGGTGCATTCTCCGTATCGCGCGAGCCGTCTCGCGCGAGGCCTCGGCAGGGAGACCGATCTCTGTCTCGCGTGAGGCCTCATTTTCTGTATCGCTCGAGGCCGGGTCGTCCGTGGCCCATCACCCCCCGCCTCGACCGACCCTCTAGACAGCGCGTCATGTCTCATTAATGCTTCAACCACTCCCGCAATCTTAGCCGAACGACGGCTCAATGCCACAGAATGGCCGACGCGACCCGAGGTCGCATCAGCGCCATACCGGCCGGGACAGAGCACGGCGAGGGATTACCGGCCACTGTGTCCTAATACTGTGTCCACGATCAGCACCATACCGGCTGGGACAGGGTACGGCGGGAATTACCAGCCACTATGTCCTAACGCTGTGCCCACGATCAGCCGCCCGCTCGAGGCCTCGGTACTGTACACCAAGGTCTCGGCAATCTCGGGGTTCACGCCTGCCGAGACCCCTCCACCGTAGGGCAGCCTCGGCACCGACCAAGCCTCGGCCTTGCGCACAGTCCGTCCATAGTGGCTTGCACGTTCACCACTGCACCCACTCCGAGGCAGTCCCGGGGTTCCCACGACGCACAGAATCTGATGGGACGACCACGCCGCCACAGGAACAGACTACAGAGCCTGGACACGCCGCCACTGTTCACACGACACCGTATAGTTAGCTCATGTACCGTCCTTGTCCTCCCTTCAGACTATAAAAGGAGAGGACTTGGGCCATTTTGAGAGGGGGAGGAGAACACCTTGTAACACACACGCGCACATCCCTGCCGTCTGAGAACAACGCCTCAAGCGGCCCGCACGACACCCTGCCGAGACCTGGGACCAGCTCCCTCTCTCTCTTAGCTTGTAACCCCCTACTACGAGCACTTCGGTGTAAGGAATACAAGATCGACCTCTCAGATTGGACGTAGGGCCTCGATTGCCTGAACCAGTATAAACCTTGTGTCTCTTTGCATCATCATCCTGAATCAGGAGCACGCAGAATAAATTCACTGGTTGGTTGAGGACCCCCTGGTCCGAAACACCGACATTTAGAGTGTCACATCGGGTGTCATATGAAGATGTCGTATATGGTGTTTGGATACTAATAAAAAAATAAATTACAGAATCCAATAGTACTTCGCGAGACGAATTTATTAAGCCTAATTAATTCATCATTAGCGCATGTGTTACTGTAGCACCACATTGTTAAATCGTGGACTAATTAGGCTTAGAAGATTCGTCTCGTAAATTAGTCACAAACTATGCACTTAGTTATTTTTTAGTCTATATTTAATACTCTGTGCATGTGTCTAAATATTCAATAGGATAGCACGAAGTATTAAATATAGACTAAAAATAACTAATTGTACAGTTTGTGACTAATTTGCGAGTCAAATCTTTTAAGCCTAATTAGTCTATAATTTAACAATATAGTGCTTCAGTAACACATATGATAATGATGGATTAATGAGGCTTAATTAATTTATCTTATGGATTACCAATGAATTCTATAATTTGTTTTTTTATTAGACGTGACACTCTCATGTAACGCCGGCGCACGCACTGGCACAGGCACAGGCGCAGGCATAGGCGTACTAGCAGTATGGGCTTGGCCGCACAGCGCAGTACTAGCGCGGAGAAGCAATGGATGGTCTCGCCGGAAAACAACGGCACAGGCTCAGTGGCACAGGAATTATCGTTTCTAAACAGCAAATAGTTTTAGATTTAGTTAAAACTATATAAAACATATTAACATTAATGATACCGAATGAGTATAATGTGAACCCGCATTACTCAGTTGATCAGGTTTTTAGAATTTAACTACACTATTTTTAGACGACATGCCTTTGATGAGGATAGATCCTTATATAATCTTTTGGAGATGATGTAGTAACAAGGTCTACGTGATTCATAGAGGTGAGTGTATGGGAGTGGAGGTGCGCTCGGCTAGGCTAGCGTGGACAAAGGGGCACAACAGCTCGGCTTGGCCAAAAGTGGTGACCGGTGAGCATTGTGGTGTCACAAGAGGAGAGAGAGAGGGTAAGCCATAAGCTCATCTCCATCTCGTTCTCACGCCACACCACACTCTCGCCTGCCCCCGTCTCCAAGCAAAATCGTGCTTGCATAGGGTTGTCTTGCCCTAAGCACTCTTTCGTCTTTCCTTTCTAGCCTCATGCACTTCTTTGCGGCTTTGGTGTCTCTCTTTCTTGGTTCATCTAATTCAAGACTTGTTTGGATCCCATTCGTTTCCCGGGGAATAACCCTCGGGAAGAATTCGTAGCTAGAATCGTTACTTAGTTTATATAAGAATTCCATTGGCAGGAGTGATTCCTGGTGTGATGTGCCATAACTGAACGAGGTCTTGGTTAATCTTTGAACCGAGGGGATTGGAGGAGATTGAATCCCCTATATAAGTCATGATGGTCTTTTTTAATCTCGTCCATTCCCTACTAATCTCCTTGGTTTAATGATTAACCGAACAAGACCTCACATGTATTACATTGTTTTTACCTTGTTCTGGAATTGGAGGTTTTGTCGCGTTTGTGATAACTGATGAAATGATGGATACGCATCGTGGATTCAATGCCATGGGATCATAGTTTAGCACGTACGCTGTGGTGGTGCGGGTGCAGCTAGCCTATAAGGCCATGCCCAACGCTCCTACGTGTCTCGTGGCTAAGTCTACCCGTCCGATGTATGAGAAAATTTGTTATGTGCCATTGAAATATATACACATCTCTTCTATGCCATTGGAAATCATGACTCTCCTTCTATGTCATTGGTTTGTTTTGTTTCTCCCTTATTTGCCATTACCGTTGGATACTATGCAGAATTACCGTTAATTACCTGTTAACAGAGAGAGATAACATGCAGAATCACCGGCGGCTACGTGCTGGAACACGACACAGCGTCGGGTGGCTGCATGCTGGAACATGGCGCGGCGTCGGGCGTTTGGAAGACGGCATAAGCACACCAGGCCCCTTGTGTCTTGCATGCTCGCATCCAGCTGCAGATGAACGCAGGCGCAAGCAGGCCGTGCAGCAGCAGGCTTTAGCTTCTCGGATAGCGACGGCGTGGCCGTGGCGTGACCCGTCTTCCACCACGCCCGCGCCCTCGCGCCATCCTCGCTGCCGCAAGCCCCATTACAGTGCCTGCTCCACTTTTGAAGCGCTCACCTTCCGCTGCGTTCGTGCCCTCGCCTGCGGGCTGCGGTGCAGCACGCATGCCCGTAGCTCCCTGCGCTGAGCCGCCCCTTCTCTGCCATCCTGCCACGCGGCCTGTTGCGGCGTCGAGCCGAGCACGACCGGCGACCGCGTATGCGCGACGCCGCCGCATACCACAATAGATGACGTTCAAAGGTGCATGCACGCATATTTACCGGACCTGCTACGTCGGGATGAAAACGGTACGGATATTTTCCGACCGTATTTGAAACCGAATCCGTTTAGGGGAGTTGAGATCTGTCCGTATCCGAGTCCGGATATCCAACATCCGATACCGTATCCGTATCCGAATACTCAAATCGCATATTTATGATGTCAATATCCAATCATATCCTATCCGACATAGTTGACACTATCCGAATTCAAATCCGAATCCGGACAAAAATATGAAAACAAATGTAATATCAGTGATATCCGTCCGTATCCGATCCATTTTCATCCCTACTGCTACATCCTACAACTATCGCGCGGCCTGCTAACGTGATGACCGGAACGGCCAGCTATTGCCTTCTATGCCACGAGCACAAGCAAGGCAAGCTTGTTTGCATGTCTCCTCCATCAACTTATTCGCTTGTTGGTTTCAGTCAGAGCTTATCAGTCGTCAACAGTGTTTTTCTCTCACAGCGAACCAGCGAACAGGCCGCATATGTGCATAGGCACAGAAGCCAGGCGTTCAGGTGCATCGGAATAATTGATTTGGATTGATTTTTTCACGGCAACATTGATGTTTAATTTGTACTTATACTCTGTTTTTTTAGTTGCTTTCTGGATTCTGAAATATCCCTTCTAAATCCATTTTAGCGGTAGTTCACTAGATTCCACCGCAGCGAATGACGCGTCCGCACGGGCCCTTTTCCGTGGCGTTTAATTCCTTTACTCATTCTCAAACTATTTCCTCCCTTCCGTGCTGTGCATGTTTGTATTTTTAGACATGTTGGTCGGTTTCGTCCCGTAGTATTTGGCTGCTGCACTTGTCGGAACGATTCTTTTTTCTGCTTTTTTTTCTTTCTACCATTTTCTCTTTTTTTTGTTACATATTTATAAGTTATACTATATAATTTTTTTCATACATAGTTTCATATTTCTGCTAATATGTTATGATATTAATTTATACATCTAAGTTCTTGAATATAACTAATACGTTCAATTTTACATCTAAGTCATTCATCAAGTTATATAGTAAGTTATACAAGTAAATTATACACATAGCTTTTCTTTTTTTTAGAAAGTTACCAAGTTATACGCATAACTTTTATACATAACTTATTACCATAACTTATATATCATAACCTTTACACTATAACATTTAGCACAACAGAACTTACTAGCATAAGTTTTTATCAGATCTTTGTTGGGCATCGTTGGCAAGTTATATAGAATAACTTACGTACATAAATTATAAAATAACTTATGAACATAAGTTGTGTTTTCATAAAATTTGTGTTTCTAAGTTTTGACATAAGTTATAAGTTATACATTATAAGTTATATATTATAAGTTAGTACACATAAATTATTAATAAAATAAAAATCTTTGAAGCATGTGTAACTGGGGTCTAGTTTTATTCGTCTCGTCATGTAGAACACACTGGTCCAGAGAAAAATAAAAATGAATACACCGTTCAGAAGTTATAGTAATTTGAAATAAATGTTTTGCTTTTTTCCTATGTGACGGCACATCCTGGCATACATGAGAGTGGACGGAGCGTGCGGCACTATCCGCACTATCCAATAGAGAAAGAGATGAAAGTTTTTTTTTTCTAAAAATGGAAATAATAACTTGTCAGAATATTGCTCGCTATTTTTAAAATCGATGAACGATCGCCAATTAATGGAGCCGTATATCCCTAATGCAAACGTTCTCACTAGCGGTGGTACACGCGAAGGAACCAAGCAGCCTAAGGGCCCGTTCGTTTAAGCTGATTCCCAGTCTCAAACGCTTCCCCGTGATGGTTGGCCGTATAAAATATGGCAACGTTTCTGGCCGGATCAGTCCCAACACTCGATTCCGTGCGAAACGAACATGCTAAAAGCTCTAGTTTGGTTTTGCTGAATTGATAAAATCCTAAGTGCTAACCCATTGCTCTAAGTGATCATAAGATATGGTAGCACATTTCAAGTGGTGGAGCAAATAGTGAAGATCACAATGGTGGTGATGGCCACGGTGATGATCAAGTGCTCGGACTTGTAAAAGATGAAAGAAAAAAATAAAAAGCTCAACGCAAAGGTATAATTGATATGAGCTTTTATTTTTAGTGATCAAGACACTTAGCGAGTGTGATCATATTTAGGATAAATAGCTGTACTATTAAGAGGGGTGAAACTCGTATCGAAATACGGTTATCAAAGTGCCACTAGATGTTCTAACTCATTGCAAATGCATTTAGATTCTAGTGAGTGCTAACACCCTTGAAAATATACTAACACACGTGCACAAGGTGATACACTTGGTGGTTGGCACATTTGAACAAGGGTGACGAAGTTGGAGATGAGGTGGCGTTGTTTTTCACTAACCAAACTCTGATCAAGTAGTGATCGGACTCGGCGTTGGGTGCATCCGGTCAGTTGGCACAGTGAAGGCTGGCGTCGGTCATCGACCGGACGCTAGGCAAAGGTATGCGATCGGACGCGCAGGACCTGAGTCCGATCAGCCCTCTAGCTCACTTGTGCTTGCAAGAGCTTGATTCGATTGCGAGTGAGTGATTCTAGTGCGTTGTATTGTGAGATTGCATCGAGTAACACTAGGTGTTCGAGTTATAAGCTGGTGGTGCTTGTTACTTTTGGAGGTTGCCACCTCCTAGATGGCTTGATGGCGAGTTCTCTATCGTGAAGTCCACGAGAAGATTGTGCGGAGCTCCAGAGAAGTGTTTGTGAGGGGTACCGTGCTCACCCAACGGGAGCCACGAAGAGCAACACTAGTAGAGCGTGTCATTGAGCTACCCTCACTTTTAGGGTAGGTTCTTACGGTGCCCGACGTGCGGGCTTGGTGGGTGATGCCAATTAGCCACCGAACCACCAAGTGAGCGGTCGACACAACGAGGACTAGCGTTTTGGCAAATACGTGAACCTCGGAAGAAAAATCATTGTGTCAACATTGTTCTTCCCATTGGTTTGCAATTCTCCAACACAAGCTTGTGAAAGCATCTAGGCCCCTAGTTGGGTTTCGGTGATTAATGACAATACGAGATTACCATGACTAACGTGTATTTTACAGAGGCAATTAAGTTAGGTCATGGTAATGACAATTGATTGGGCAATCATGGTTGTCATGCCCCTATGATGGAAATCGGTTCGGTTTTCAAAGGATGGACGACAAGGTTAAGAATGGACTAGTTCTAAGTGTCGTTTGGTGTTGAAGAGACACTTAGAGTAGTTTAGCACTTTGTTTTTCCTTTGGCCATACTATTAAGGGGGGTATGGACTAGTAGCTTGACCTAGGTGAGTCTAGTGGGTTAGGTGTGGTGCACACTTATCAAATCTAGCACTAGGTAGCTCTGAAGTAGCCCTAAGATCAATTGGAGCAAACTTCATTCACATATGATTTCGAGTTGGAAGTGAATGGAGGGTCAAATGTTGATCAGACAGTTGGTTTCGGTGTGACCGGACGCTGACATAGAGTCTGGTTAGTTCATTGATCAAGGTGAAGTCATCTGGTTGCGACCAGGACGCTGAGCAGCAATGTGACCGAACGCTAGGTGCTAGAGTCCGGTCAACTCCAGTAAGGTTCCAAAGAGCGGTTTCGTGACTGAACGCGTCCGATCAGTGGTGACAGGACGCTGGTCATAGTCCGATCACAACTTAACTGCTCGGTTGTGGGGAGAACTGACCAGAGCGTTCGGTCACCTTGACCGGAGCATCTAGTCACCCCGTAGAATGCTGACTCAGGCACATAACGGTTCATTTTGAATGAGGGGGTATAAATACTTTCCTCTATTCATTCAAGAGAGTACTTTTGCCTATTTCAACAGCTAAGAAACACCCTTGAGAGTGCCAAGGAGAGCAAGAGCCTAGTGAGGTGATTGAGATTTGAGAATCTAAGATTAAGGCCTCATTAGGCTTGTTGTAGTCAAGTAAGAGTTCTTGCTTGTTAATCTTGGTGATCGCCATCACCTAGACGACTTCGTGGTGATTGGGAGTTTGGTGATCATTCGGCGGAGCTTGTGGATGATCAACTCAAGTTATGAGCAGTTGTGGGTGAGTCACCGCGATGGAGTGTCGAAGAATCAACCCATAGAGAGCACTTGATCCTTGCACGGGTGCTCCAACGAAGACTAGTGGGGAGTGGCGATTCTCCGATACCTCGGCAAAACATCGCCGCGTTTCTTCTCCTCTCTTTACTTTAAGCATTTACATTTGAGTAATTTAATTCTTGTCTTTACATACTTAGAATTGCCATACTAGAGTAGGATTAGAACTTAGGGTGCTAAACTTTTGTGCAGTAGATCAATAGAATCACTTTCTAGGCACAAGGGGTGAAGTGAGCTAAGTGTAAGGTTTAATTATTGGAAAGAATTTTAGAATTAATCCAATTCACCCCCCTCTTGGGCATCTTGATCCTTTCATCTTGTATTCACTTTCATATACATTGTGCTTGTATAGTTGTTCTTGTAATTAGTTAGCTTGTGTAGCTTGCTAGTTACCTTCTTGCTTGTGTAGCATAGAAGTAGCTGCCTTACATGACTAATTTGATTTGTGTAACCTTGTTAGTCACATTGCTTAGTTTGTGTAGCTAAGTAATTTACGCTATATAATTTAGCTTGTGTAGCCTTGTCATTGAACATTGCTAGTGAGCTTAGGTGGCTTTGTGCTTTTACTTACTAGCATGTGTAGGAGCTCTCCTATTGCTTGAAGTACTAGTGGCATAGGTTTGTGTGACCTTGCTCCTAGAATTGGTTAAGTGAGCTCTAGCTGGCCTGGTACCTTTGGTGCCTAATTAGGATCTTTATAAGGTGCTTGTGAACTTAGATAGAGGGGTGTAGTCTTGGCTAGACTATTAGTTTTAATTTCACATTTGTTTCAGTTAGCCGATGTGATTAATTTTAGAAAGTACTATTCATCCCCTGTCTAGTCCGCCATCTTGACCCTACAGAGTGTCACTTGACCATTGAAATTGTGCAGACAATGTTGAAACAGGGGGCATCTGGACGGCGATCGGGTACCAGATGCTGGTGAGTGGCGCGTTCAGTCACTTTGACCGGCGCGTCCGGTCGCTCAAAAATCGGCACTGACTTGAGCCCAACGGCTCTATTTCATGGGGGGCTCTATAAAAGGCATGTGGCTGGCTTAGGCTCATTCTCTTGGCCATTTTTATTGATATAGCAACCTACTAAGCTAAGCCAAAGCTCTCCCACTCATCTTCATCATTGATTGATCATCATTGTGAAATTGGGAGTGAATCCAAGTGCATTGCTTGAGTGATTGCATCTAGAGGCACTTGGTGATTGTGTTTCGCTATGGGATTCACTTGTTTCTCTTGGTGATTGCCATCACCTAGATGGCTTGGTGCAGCGAAGATCGTCGAGCGGAGAGTGGTGATTGTCTCCGGCTCCGATCGTGGTGACTGTGAGGGGTTCTTGATCTTTCTCCGATGGAGAGCCAAAAGGTACTCTAATGGATTGCACGTGGCTTGTAGGATCCTCATCTTGTGTTGGTTGTGTGGCACCCGATTGCAGTTAGGCATGTGATGCCTATAAGCGCGTGAACCTCCAAGTGAGTGAATCGCCACAACGAAGACTAACTTGCCGGCAAGCAAGTAAACCTTGGTGAAAAATCATTGTGTCTTCTTGTCTCTGAGGATTTTTTTTTGGAATTCAGTGATATATTTTGATTGGTCACTTGCCACGGTAGTATAAGCCTCCTACCTCTCTTGTGCATTTACTCTCTTAGTGTAGCTAAGTTGTTTAGTGTAATTAGTTTTGAGAGATAGCTTGTGTTTTGTTTAGTAGTTAGTGAGGCTCTTTAGTTAGTCTTTGAGAGCTCACTAACTTTGTGGTAGTCACTTAGCCTCTTGTGTGATATAGAGATCATAGATAACTAGAATTGTGGATAGGAGGCTTGCATTTTCAGTAGGCTAGCGCAACACTCGTTTCACTTTCATAATTGTCTAACCACTTGGCTTAAGTGTTGGTCTAGAAATTTTTATAGACTATTCACCCCCTCTAGCCATTAGGAACCTTTTAAGTGGTATCAAAGTCGTGGTCACTGTGATTTGGGGCTTAACAACCTTCGGTGTCAAAATGACTCAAATCAACAACACCAAGAAGCCACCCCAATTTGATGGCTCTAATTATCCTTATTGGAAGGCAAAGATGACCACCCACATCAAATCAATCAATAGAAAGGTGTAGAAGGTGGTGGAGATCAAGATTGAGATAGCCGATTCAGAGACTCTCACTGCTGCCGAAGAAGTGCTACTCTAAAACAATGACATTGCTCTTAGTGCCATTCATGATGCCATAGATGAGAGGACATTTGAGCAAATCAAGAACATTGAGATGGTTCATGAGGCATGGAAGAAGTTGGAGTAGTCATTTGAGGGCACTCAAGCCATGAAGGGTGCCAAGGCATACATCCTTAAGGAGAAGTTTGCTACCTTCAAGATGAAGGAAGATGAGAGTGTGCTAGAGATGTTCCATAGTCTTCAAGTGCTTATCAATGATCTCAAAGCACTTGGAGATGAGGTGAAGGACAAAGACTTCTCCCACAAGTTCTTGAGATGTTTATCATCAAGATTTGGCACATTGATCACTATTCTAGTGAGGAGTGGTTTGGACACCATGACACCAAACTAAGTGTTGGAAGATGTGATGACCAATGACACATAGAGATGATGATGAGAAGGAAGAGAAGGACAAGAAAGAGGACAAGAAGGATGAGAAGAAGAAGAGTGTGGCATTCAAGGCTAGTTCATCATCCAAGTGCAAGGGCAAGGCCAAGCAAGACACATCAAGTGAAGAGGAAGACTCATGTTCTTGGGATAATGAAGATGATGAGAAGATGACACTATTTGTGAAGAGATTTGGAAAATTCATGTTGAAGAAGGGCTATCGTGCAAGAAGAAAGAAGTCATTATCAAGGAACAAGGATGAACCAAGGAGGTGCTTCAAGTGTGGTAGCAAGGATCATCTTGTTGCTCAATACCCCTACAATAGTGAAAATGAAGATGATGACAAGAAGAATAAGAAGAAGGACAAGAAAAAGAAGGAGAAGAATGACAAGATGACCTTCAAGAAGAAGAAGAAGAAGGGTGGTTCATATGTGGTCACTTGGGATAGTGAGGCTTCCTCAAGTGATGATGATGATAGTGATGATGACAATACCACTAAGAAGAAGGCTCTTGCAAGCATTGCCATAAATGAGAAGCCATCTCTCTTTGATACTCCATCGACATGCTTCATGGCTAAGGCCACTAAGGTACAAACTCATGATGATAGATGTGATGATGAACATGATAATGAAAGTGAAAGTGATAATGATGATAAACCCACTGAAGATGAACTAATTGTCATGTTAGAAGATGCTAAGGAACATTTTGACATTAAGAGAAGGGAATGCAAAGCCTTGACTAAGGAACTAAAAGCACTTAGGAAAGCCTTTGATGAGCTCAATGCATCTCATGAGAGTCTAAAGAAAGACCATGAGGAGCTTGGCATGGCTCTCAAAATCTTGAAAAAGCTCATTCCTCTCTACTTAATGAGAAAAATAAGAAGGAGCATGTTGTAACATGTGACAAAGGCTTAACATGTGACATAATCGATGAATCTTTCTATAAGCCTATTGTTGTTGCTCCCACTAACCCTTCTTGTAGCTCATCATCCACTTCCACTTCACCTATGAGTGATGGTTTCACTTGTGATGCCTCACTTATGGTTAAGAATGAGACCTTAAAGAAGGAGGTCAATGAGGTCACTCGCACCTTAGGCAATGCCTAAGGTGGTGAGACTCGCTTGCTAAAATGCTTGGGTAGCTAAAGGTTTTCTCTCAACAAAGAGAGATCGGGCTATACCCCTAAGAAAGGCAAGGCGGCCTTTGCAACTCCCAAAGCTAGCTTTGTGAAAGGCAATGGTCGATTTTTTGCAATAGATGCAAACAAGTTGGGCATGTAGAGCATTATTGTAAGAACAAGAACAAGGACTCTAATGTATTCTCAATTAAGTTTGATTCTTGTTATTTGCTTACTAAGGTGCCAATGGTGTGAAGACTAAGTTTGTTGGTACACCAATTGTAGGCTCAAATCAGAAAGCTATTTGGGTGTCAAAAAGTTTGGTTACTGACCTTTAAGGACCCAAGAAAGTTTGGGTACCTAAAAAGAATTGATCTTCTTTTATAGGTCAATTATAAAGCCAGAGGAAGGCATTGGGTTCTTGATAGTGGGTGCACTCAACACATGACCGATGATGCAAGAATGTTCAACTAAATCAACACCAATGATAGCAATGGTTATGATAGTATTACATTAGGTGACAATGGCAAACGCAAGGTCAATGGACTTGGTAAGATTGAAATATCCAATAACTTGAGCATATCCAATGTGTTGCTAGTTGAGAGCTTGAACTTCAATTTGCTATCCATGGCTCAATTGTGTGATCTTGAATTCAAATGCATATTTGGAGTAGATGATGTAGAGATCATAAGTGTAGATGGGTGTAATTTGATCTTCAAAGGCTTTAGATTTGAGAATCTATACTTGGTTTATTTCAATGCTAGTGAAGCTCAATTGTCAACAAGCTTGTTCACTAAGTCTAGTATGGATTGATTATGGCATAGAAGGCTTGGTCATGTTGGAATAAAACAATTGAATAGATTGGTTAAGCATGATCTAGTTAGAGGCTTGAAAGATGTGGTATTTGAGAAGGATAAGCTTTGTAGCTCTTGTCAAGCCGGCAAATAAGTTGGAAACACCCATTCTAAGAAGAGCATAATGAGTACTAGCAATGCATTTGAGTTGTTGCACATAGATTTATTTAGGCCAACACAATACACTAGCATTGGTGGAAATAAATATGGCTTTGTGATAGTGGATGACTACACTAGGTACACATGGGCATTCTTTCTAGTGAACAAGAGTGATGTGTTTGCAATATTCAAATCATTTGTCAAGGACATTCACAATGAGTTTGAAACAACCATCAAGAGAGTTATAAGTGACAATGGTAGTGAGTTCAAGAACACTAGAATTGATGAGTTGTGTGATGATTTTGGAATTAGACATCAATTCTTGGCCAAGTACACTCCATAATCAAATAGCCTTGTTGAAAGGAAGAATAGAACACTTATTGACATGGCATGGTCTATGCTTGGTGAGTACAATGTGAGTCAATCCTTTTGGGCCAAAGTAATCAATACGGCTTGCTATTGTGGCAACCAACTCTATTGTCATCCCTTGAAAGAGAAGACACCTTATGAGCTCTTAAATGATAGAAATCCCAACATTGCATATTTTTGGGTTTTTGATTGCAAATGCTACATATTGAGAAAAGGAACTAGATTGGGCAAGTTTGCTAAAAGTGTGATGAAGGATTCTTGCTTGGATACTCAACCACTAGCAAAGCCTATAGAGTTGGAATTTGGCAAGTGGTACCCTTAAGGAGGTACATGATGTTGAATTTGATGAAACCAAGAGTTCCTAAGATAAAGACAAGAACCTTGATGATGTTAGAGGCATTCAACTTTCAAATGCCTTGAAGAACATGGATGTTGGTGAATTAAGGCCTAGGCAAGTGATTGATGAAGAAGATGATCAAGTGCAAGTGCTCTCTAACTCAAATGTGCAAGTTGACACTAATCAAGCAAGTACTAGTGGCTCTCATGATAATGTGGAAGATCAAGTGGCTAGCTCATCATCTCAAGTGGATTAATCAACTGGTCAAGCAAGTGCAAGCAATCAACTGGTCAAGCAAGTGCAAGCAATCAACTTCCAATACTCCAACCAACCAATATTGCAATAGATCATCCATTGGTCACTATAATTGGAGATATTTCTAGAGGTGTACAAACAAGATCAAGATTGGCATCTTTTTGTGAGCATTTCTCATTTGTGTCATCCATTGAACCTAAGCAGATAGAAGAAGCATTGATGGATATTGATTGGGTGAATGCAATGTATGAAGAATTGAACAACTTCACTAGAAATCAAGTATGAGAAGTTGTAGAGACCAAAGAACCACAATGTGATTAGAACCAAATGGGTCTTTCGCAACAAGCAAGATCAAGATGAGATAGTAGTAAGGAACTGTTACACCCTAAAATTTGCATCATTTCAAAATAGGTGAAAACGATTTAATTGTGCATTGTGTGAGCATTTAAACCTAGGAAATTAATATTTTTTATTAAATTAAAAGCAACTATAAGGCTAGCAACATTTTGTGCACTCATGCTACTACATAAGTTTTATTGTGATGTGTGGATTTGGTTAAATCTAAGAAAGATTTTTTTAATCATTTGAAAACATCTTTGAAAAGTTGTGAAACAAAAAGAAAAGGCAAAAGCCTTCTCTCCCTATTCCCTTCTTGGTTTTGGCCTGGTGGCCTAGCCCGGTGTGCCCTTCCCCCACTCCTTCTTGGCCTTGGCCCGCTCATCCTCCCTCCTTTCTCTCTCTTGGGCCGGCCCACTGAGCCGCCGTAGTCCAGCTAGTAGCTGAGCCACGGGGGTGCGCTCTCTCCCTTGTTTGGCTCACTGATGCGTGGGGCTCGCTTGTCAGCGCCATCCCCAACCTCCCATGCCGAAATCAGATGGACACCAGCCTTATCCCGCTGCCCCACGCTCGAGCTTCTTAGCGCCATTGGCCTGCCACATGTGCACCTGGGCGCTCTACTTAAGCCACCGCCCCCTCACACTCTCATTTCCCATATACTCGCTCTATCGCCTCGCACAGAGCTACCCTCACTTTTGGGGTAGGTTCTTGGGGTGCCAGGCGTGCGGGCTTGGTGTGTGATGCTAATTAGCCACCGAACCACCAAGTGAGCGATTGACACAACGGGGACTAGTGTATTGGCAAATACATGAACCTCAGGAGAAAAATCACAGTGTCAACATTGTTCTTCCCATTAGTTTGCAATTCTCCAACACAAGCTTGTATTTACTTTCATATACATTGTGCTTGTGTAGTTGCTCTTTGTAATTAGTTAGCTTGTGTAGCTTGCTAGTTACCTTCTTGCTTGTGTAGCATAGAAATAACTCCCTTACGTGACTAATTCGGTTTGAGTAACCTTGTTAGTCACATTGCTTAGTTTATGTAGCTAAGTAATTTGAGCTCTATAATTTGGCTTATGTAGCCTTGTTATTGAGCATTGCTAGTGAGCTACGTGGCTTTGTGTTTTTGCTTACTAGCATGTATAGGATCTCCCCCGTTGCTTGAAGTACTAGTGGCATAGGTTTATGTGACCTTGATCCTAGAATTAATTAGGTGAGCTCTAGCTAGTCCGGCACCTTTGTTGCCTAATTAGTATCTTTATAAGGTGCTTGTGAACTTAGATAGAGGAATGTAGTCTTGGCTAGACCGTTAGTTTTAATTTCACATTTATTTCGGTTAGCTGGTGTGCATTAATTTTAGAAAGGACTATTCACCCTCCTTCTAGTCTATCATCTTGGCCCTACACGTGGTATCAGAGCTAGGTCTCTCATTTATGGTCTTCACGGACCTGAGAGGATGGTGACTTATGGGCTAGATGTTGAGTGTTCATACACTTTTGATGACACACACTTTGCACGGTGGAAAAATTAGATGACATGCAATTTTAAGTTTGTTTCCCCTCAAATGTGGTGGATCGTAGATGTGGGCTTTTATCATGTATTGGATGAAAAGAATGCAACTTAAGCACAAAAGAAATGCCTACATCTTGATTGCCAAGCTACTAACATTATTTATTAATCTTTGAGTGATAAGATATTTGAGGAGATCATGTACATGAAGACCGCCCATGATATTTTGTTGTACCTCAATTTGATATATGGGAGGGTCTCAAATGTTGATGACAATGAGTCATCCAAGGAGGAGGTACATGAGCATGTTGAGCATAACCACAATTTGGTGATTGTAAAAGATTGCTTCACCTCATAGTCAAGTGATGATGATGATGTATCTACCACAAGTTCACTTGACAAGGTTAATAATGATGCCACAAGTGATGCAATTGATGATGATACTCCAAGCACACTTGTTGATGATGGTTCATGCTCAGGGCTATGAGAGTGATGCCTCTACATGCCCATCACCTTCACCACATTGCTTCATGTCACAAGGTGACACAAAGGTTCAAAAAACTAATGTGGTTGATCATGTTGATTCATATGATGAGCTTGTAGATAAACTTGCTAGCATGACCATGTCTTTCAAAAATAAGAAAGCTAAAACAATGAAATTGGAAAAAGAAAACTCATTTCTAAAGAATTCATGTGAAGATCATAAGCACTTACTTGATGTTCTTAAATCTTCACATGATGAGCTAAAATTGACTCATGAGAAGCTTCTTGTGTCTCATGAAGAATTATTAGAACAACATGCTTCTCTCATTAAAGTGCTTTCCAAGAAAACTAAAAGTAATGAGAGCTCATCACATGAGTCAAGTGATCAAACGCAACATGTGACTTACTCTTGTGATGTAGGAAAGAAGCATGTATCCACCACTTGTGATGATTTATTAGATATGTCATGTTCTTCACATATAGATGCTTGTTCTACTTCTATGTCTTGTGAGACTAACCTTTTGAAGGAGAACAATGAGCTCAAAATAGAAGTGAAGAAATTGAGCAGCAAGTTAGAGAGGTGTTATAACTCAAAAGTCACCTTTGAGCACATGTTGAAGACTCAAAGAAACTATGATGACAAGTATGGCCTTGGCTTCAACAAGAAAATGACAAAGGATGAAAGAAAAGGAGAAAAGAAGACGAAGAAGGAAGCATGAGAGAAGCTCTCTCATTTCATGTGCTACTGACTCCATGAAGTGGGTCATCTTCATGATCAATGCCCAAACATAGAGAAGCTCAAGTTGAAGAAAGAAGAGAGGATCAAGCATGCCAAGTGCTTCAAGTGCTGCACATAGGGTTATCTTACCTCTATGTGCCCAACCAAGCAAGTGGTGAAGCAATAAGAAGAGTCTCAAACAAAGCCACAAGTTGAGCAAGAAGAGAAGCCCTAAGATTAAATCAATATCAACCATGAAGATGGTAGTGATTTGATGAAGAAGAAGAAGAAAACAAGAAGGGGTGGAAGAGCAAGGCATCCAATGCTTATTCAAGATGCCAAGATGATGAGCAAGAATCAAAAAGAGAAGAAAGTCTATGCTCACATCAAATGCTTTAAGTGTGGAGATATGGGATATTTTTCCATGAGGTGTCCTACCAAGCTTGAGAAGAAGGTTCAAGCAACTCATGAGAGGCAAGGCAATGAGAGACAACAAATGAGTAAGGAAGAAAAGGCTCAATCCAAGAGAAGTTGCGACTTATGCCAGGAAAGGGGACACATGACTAATTCATGTCCCCTAGGTGAGAATCCTAAGCCTATTTCAATTGATGATACTAATGTGCTTAGAAAGGATGGTGATGGTATCTCATTGGTCGCTATTGCAAAATATCCCGCTACTCATACTAAGGCTTGCCTAAGTATGTTGCTCCTAACTTGAGAGGATCCAAACTAGTTTGGGTACCATCAGAAAGTGGATGAATATGTGTAGGTACCATGGCATTGGAGGCTTGATTCAATTGTTTTCATATTATCCATCATATTTTGAATCAAGTATTGAAGCATAGTGCTATTCTATCCCAATGCCAAGCCAAGAATTAGTGAAGTCCAAATGTGCTACAACATACAAGTGCTATAATTCAAGTTGTGGTGATTTATTGGAAATATTTGGTGTCTTGCAAATATATGAGTTGAAGCTTGCTATTGGATGGTCATAAGCTAACCAAGGTATATCTTTTGTTGATCATTTCATTTGGGTGCATATGAGTTGATTGAATTGGATAAATATGCATATGTTGCTTGCTATAAGATGTTTGAATGAATAAATTGATTAGTAATCAAGTTTGGATCGATTTGAATTGGATAAGTTCATGAGATGACTTTTAGTAAGTGGATTGAATGGATTTATGTCTTGTGAAAGTATTCAAACAAGTTGGTTTCAAGTTTGATTCAATTTGATGAAGTATAGCTCAATTGGTATAAATCTATCCTATATTGCAAAATCTGAGTGAACTGTGATCTTAGCCATGTTTGAGTGATCAAATCTATTTGTATTGGATTTAAATTTGGTATATATGCTCTAGACTTATGGTATTAGATTCTGTATAAATTTCATGAGAATTAGATAATAAATGCTTCGATTTTGGAGTGGATCTTTTCAGTTATAGTGCAGCAGTTTTCAGCATGTAACAGTGGTGGAAGAATTGAAATCTGGTAGCAATATAGAAGTCAAATGAATCTAAAAATTTTACAGCTGCTAGATGATTTAGTTAAGCACATCTCTACCAAATTTTGTGTCATTTGGATCTGTACATTGGGAGATATGAATTTTTCATTGAAGGGTATAGAATCTGCTAGAAAAATGACATTTATTATGTTGATCAAGAGTCACTTTGATTGAAAGGTCCTCAAGTGGGAATCATGTCTATCAGTGTTTGAGGTATCTAAGTTTGGTTTTGGATTGATCTAGAAGCATGACAAGCAAAGAGTACAAGGTCATTTGATTGTGAAGTGTACTTGGCACATATTTGGTACTCAAGTTGAAGATTAAGATTAAACTCAAGATGAAGATGGAGTTTAGGTTCCAGTGACAAATGGAAATCATTTGAGAGAAAGAAAAGGACTTAAACAAGTAGAAAGAAAAAGAACTTAAAGAAGGATTCATAGTCACTCATCAAATCAAGTCCATCACTTGGATCAATCAATCAAGTCATTTCAAGTGAGTGTTAAGAATGGTTCTTGGAGAGAGAGATTACATCTCCCTATGTGTAGGGGATTGCCACCTTATGTAGGTAAACTAAGTGTGGTACTTGGAAGGCTAATATAGAAGTGGAAATCTAATGGACATTCAAGATGCTTAGTTCAAGAAAATCAAAAGGGTTGATCTAGAAAAGCAAGCAACAACCAAAAGAGAGCAAGTCAAGAAATTTCAAGTGGCATTCTCACATTTGGTGCTCTCAAGCAAGCAATGATAAATGAAGATGCAAGCCAACCACAACAAAAGGTGTACTTGATCATTAGTGGTTCTCAAATCATATGGGTGAAGAATGGATTTGATTATTAATAATTGCTCTTCACCAAGCTTATAAATGGATTTTACATTACTATTGCGGAGGTTAATTGGAATCTAATGACTATCCTATACCCCAAGATAGCAAAGGTATCATTGTAATGTGCATGATCATTTTTATCCCTTACTAGTATGTGGTTAGTGCATATAGTACATGCCAATTAGGATCATGCATCATAAATGATTTTTTTAAGATTCATAGCCTACCACTATTGCTTGAATGATTAAATGATCTAGTGGTAGTATATGAGTTTGTTCATGAGCTAGTAAACCTAAGTACGTGATTTAATTTGGATTGCTAACAAGTGACAAGTACAACATTGGGAAGATAACCCTTGCAAGAGGTGTGAAAAATCTTGCCATTGGTTCAAACTGGACTTGGAAACTTAGGCAAATCAATTTAGTTCAAATCAAGAATAGAAGCTCATAATAGTGACAAGATTACATGAACAAGAGAACAATGCAAATGGATATCTAGTTTGTATGTTTCAAGTGGTATCTAGACTCAAACAATTTTTCAAGTATTCACAAGTGGTGTCTAGATCAACTTACAAGTGATATCCTACAAGTGATACTCATGAAGATAGCAATTGTTCAAAAAATGGTTTTTATTGACAAATCCAACAAGTGGTTCCATAATAGAAAATTCTTCCAAGTGGTATCACATCTCTACACGTGGTATCAATCATACAAGACGATGATTCCACAAGTGATCCTCAACTTTAAGTGATCATCAATGAAGCAAGTTCCCTCACATACAAGAGCTCAAGATTATCAAGTGGATGACCTATGCTATGACCTAGGGAGAGGTGCCCCACCAATTGGTATCAAGGTCAAAGATCCTACATGAGGTGTCATTCCAACATATGTAGTGGTGTCCATAAAAAAATGCAAGATTCAAGTGTCAACCATCTACCCCTAAGTGCAACCCTTTGTATCAATATGAATCACACCTTTTATGGAAATTGATGACAAAGGGGGAGAAGTTGGAACAAACATATGAAATGCATCATGGGGAGAAGTAGAAGTTGGACATAGACAAAGAGGGAGCAACATTAAAAAATGAAGAAGGATTAAAATTCTTGGACAAGAGAAGCACATAAATAGATGGAGCAAGCTCATGAACTTTGATTGGTTGCATTTGATATGTGCGTAAGTTTTTAAATTTGATATGCATACTTGTGTGGTGTATGCTAGTTGTAGAATTTAATTGATGATTTAAATACTAGCATGCATAGGATGATAGTTAGACACTTGGTATATTTTTTCAAGTAATACTAGTACCTTGCTTATAATGTTGATCTCACGGGGTATCTAGTGTTTTTGTTTCCAAGTGGTATCTAGCTAACCATGGTACTAAGGATGAACTTAAAGGTGCAACTCCGATTGGTATCACACTTCAAAGGTTTATTCTATACACCTTAGCATCATTTGGTAGTAATTACTCTCCCACAATTCCAATCTATGTATTTGTACGAGCTTCAAACCAAACACTCTAGCACATATGTAGGGGGAGCTAATACTACCAATTTGGGTTTGTGGTACTTGTGCAAAATCATTTACACATGGTAAAATTGCTTGGGCAAGCAACATGAATCCAAAAGAGCTTAATTTCCATATCTTTGTAGAGTTGTCATTAATTACCAAAAAAGGAGAGATTGAAAGGTCCTTGTTTGGTTTTGGTAATTGAGTGATAACCTTAGGTGGACTAATATGTGTTTGAGTGAGATACACAGGTGATTAGTCCACAAGTACATCATGTGTGAGCAACCTATGCCATGGAGGTGAAATGGTTTGGATATGTTGCAAGGCTCATGCATATGATGAAGGAGCTCATTATTGCATATGAGACATGACATGGAGTCATGTGACTAAGGTGGAGAAGATCAAGACAAGACTTGGCTTGATGGATCGGTTGCAAGCGTGAAGGGCAAGTTGGAGGCATTGGAGCGATAAACCACGTGGCAGTGAAGCTTGAGCAATACTTGACGCCGATGGACGAATGCAATGATAAAAAGCAAGTGAGGTCAAGATCGATGAATCAACAAGGTCACATGATGATATGAAGTAGATCATATCATTTTGTGATATGGTTGGTGCATGTGTTGCATCAACATTGAAGGAGATGGGAATGGAATACGCAAGGCAAAGGTATAACCTATAGGGCATTTCATTTCACTGGTCATAGGTGTGTAGAGAAGTTTATGACCAGATTTAGGATAGATGGCCATACTATCAAGAGGGGCAAACTTGTTTGCATATCGGTCATCTAGTGCCACTCGAGTTATCTAACTTCACATCGTTGCTAGAATCGAGTGGCGTGGTGAATTGAGTGACTAATCCTTTGAAAAATGTTTATGAAAAGCTAACACACATACACATGGTGGTGTACACTTGGTGGTGTTGACACATTTGCAAAGGAGGCGAAGAAATAGAGAAGTGAAAGTGGTCACAGAAGCGACCGGACACCGGCCTCGGCAGGACCGGACTCCGTCGGGCATGTCTGGTCAGTTGGCACGAAGGAGGCGCGGCTCTGGCACATGATCAGACACTGGCACAAGGAGAGGACTGGATGCGCTGGCCCTACATCCGGTCAGAGGTGACGTACACTAACTCAAGCGTTCACATGAGGAAGAAAGGAGCGGACGTTGGGGTGCATCTGGTCATGACTAACCTGACGCGTTCGATCACATGCTCTCCTCTCTGGACCATCTCTGGAAGTGAACGGACGTGGAGTGGTGGAGTGTCAGGTCAACTTGACTTGCGTGTCCGGTCGCTGTGGGTTTTGCCTAGTGAAGGGGTAACGACTCTATTTAGCTCTTGGGCTATAAATAGAGAGGTGTCTCAGCCATGGTTGAGGTTGAGAACCTTTGGGGACTTTGTGTCCATGCTTGAGTGTGCTTGGGAGCCCTCTAACTCACTTGTGCTTACAAGAGCTTGATTCGATTGCGAGTGAGTGATTCTAGTGTGTTGCATTGTGAGATTGCATGCAGTGGCACTAGGTGTTCGAGTTGCAAGCCGGTAGTGCTTGTTACTCTTGGAGGTTGCCACCTCCTAGATGGCTTGGTGGTGAGTTCTCCATCATGAATCCCATAAGAAGATTGTGCGGAGCTTCGAAGAAGTGCTTGTGAGGGGTACCGTGCTGACCTCGCGGGAGCTGCAAAGAGCAACATTAGTAGAGCGTGTCATTGAGCTACCCTCACTTTTAGGGTAGGTTCTTGCGCTGCCTGACATGAGGGCTTAGTGGGTGATGCCAATTAGCCACCGAACCACCAAGTGAGCAGTTGACACAACAGGGACTAGCGTATTGGCAAATACGTGAACCTCGAGAGAAAAATCGCTGTGTCAACATTGTTCTTCCCGTTGGTTTTAATTCCTCAACACAAGCTTGTATTCACTTTCATATACATTGTGCTTGTGTAGTTGCTCTTGTATTTAGTTAGCTTGTGTAGCTTGCTAGTTACCTTCTTGCTTGTGTAGCTTGCTAGTTACCTTCGTGCTTGTGTAGCATAGAAGTAGCTCCCTTGCATGATTAATTCAGTTTGAGTAACCTTGTTAGTCATATTGCTTAGTTTGTGTAGCTAAGTAATTTGCGCTCTATAATTTGGCTTGTGTAGCCTTGTCATTGATCATTGCTAGTGAGCTTAGGTGGCTTTGTGCTTTTGCTTACTAACATATTTAGGAACTCCCACATTGCTTGAAGTACTAGTGGCATAGGTTAGTGTGACCTTGCTCCTAGAATTGATTAGGTGAACTCTAGCTAGCCTGGCACCTTTGATGCCTAATTAGGATATTTATAAGGTGTTTATGAACTTAGATGGCTTGGTGAAGCGAGGATTCGTTTATTTCTCTTGGTGGTTGCCATCACCTAGGCGGTTTGGTGCAGCGAGGATCAGTCAAGCGGAGGGTGGTGATTGTCTCCGGCTCTGATCGTGGTGATTATGAGAGGTTCTTGACCTTTCCCCTGATAGAGAGTCAAAAGATACTCTAGTGGATTGCTCGTGGCTTGTGGATTCTCATCTTGTATTGGTTGTGTGGCACCTGATTGCGGGTTAGGCGTGTGATGTCTATAAGCACGTGAACCTCCAAGTGAGTGAATAGCCTCAATGGGGACTAACTTGCCGGTAAGCAAGTAAACTTCGGTGAAAAATCATTATGTCATCTTGTCTCTGAGGATTTCTTTGGTATTCATTGATATATTGTGATTGATCACTTACCGCTAGTGGTATAACGCTCCTACCTCTCTTATGCATTTACTCTCTTAGTGTAGCTAAGTTGTTTAGTGTAATTAGTTTTTTAGAGCTAGCTTGTGTCTTGTCTAGTAGTTAGTGGGGCTCTTCTGTTAGTATTTGAGATGCTCACTAACTTTGTGGTAGTGACTTAGCCTCTTGTGTGATATAGAGATCATAGATAACTAGAATTGTGGATAGGAGGCTTGCATTTTAAGTAGGTCAGCGCAATACCCACTTCGCTTCATAATTGTCTAACCACTTAGCTTAAGTGTTGTAAAATTTTTTATAGACTATTCACCCTGTCTGGCCATTAGGACCTTGTTGGTGTTTCGAGTTGCCACCAACAAGTAAATTTCTAATATTGTGCGTCTGGCCCGGATGGTGTGCTAAGAGGACATGAGGTTTTATATTGGTTTGGGCAGAATATCTCTACATCTAGTTTATTGCTGCTGCTCGTGTTACTAGCACTGAAAATTCATAGTAGGGGTTACCAATGGTCGAAAGATGGACATGCCCCAAGTCTCTAGTGAGAGGAGCGAATGGGTGCCGAGGGCTTGGTTGCTTCTCTCCTATGTGCTTGTGTGTTCTAATCAGTTCAGGGTTCGAGTCTGAATCGGTGTGATGTGTTGTGATGCGATCGATTCGAGTCGATCTGATGCCCCTTGTGGGATGCCCTGCTTTCACTTTTATAGTCTAAGGGAAAGCACGGGTTATAGTGGAGTAAGAGAAGAGAACGAGAGGAAGAAGTCCTTCAGGATCGTCGGGTCCTTCTTCTTCTATATGCAGGGTCCCGCCGACCCTATAGATGTCAACAGGGATAGCTTCTCGTTGTGGCCCTATCCGCACTAGGCACCATGTGCAGGCCTCATCTACTGGTCATGGTGCTCCACTCTATCCTAGCTAGATGTCGTGGTGAACTGACTGCTCATCAGTGTTTGTATGGGGGTTAGGCAGAACAACACCGGTATGCCCGATGTTGTTCCTGATGTGAACCCCTAGGTATGGCCCAGTTGTGGGTCATAGGCTACATCGAGGCATGCCAGTCTCTTCCCTAGCGTCAGAGCTTTGACCTAGGCCCATACGCTTGGACCTGGAGTGGTTGACGGTGGTATGGGTCTCTATCGAGCGAGATGGAGTCCCTGGCCTCAGGGTCGAGCGAGGCGGAGTTTGTCCCTAGAGGCTAGGAGAGGCGGAGTGCAAACCCAAGGCTCGGGCGAGGTAGAGCCCAAACCAAAGGGTCATGCAAGGTGGATCCCACCCCAGAGGTCAGGCGAGGTGGAGCCAACCCTCAAGGCTCTTGACTACATAGACAAATCAATATTGACGGTTATTAGCTCCTCTTCGAGTACCCTAGTATTGGTCCCCGACAGTAGCCCCCGAGCCTACGGAGGAGTAGAATACTCCTTTGGAGGCTTTTCCAAATGGGAGGACTCTGAAGGCCTTAGCCTTCTTTTGTCACCCACAGTGTGACCTAGGGGACGGTGATTCCCTTTCCTCGAGCCCCCTCCCATAGCAGGGGCCTGGTTGACGATTGGTTTGTCTTTGTGATTATCTTCCCTCAAACGTTTTTCCTGATAAAAACGGAGGGATTGAGTCGTGCCATGATTTTTCTCTAAGGATGAATCATGGCATTCGGTGAGCTATTTAATGGGCTAGTCTAAGTGGGGTCCCTGGCATCCCATTCGTGGGGATCCAGCTTGGGTCAGTTTGGTGATCGACTCTATATTCTTAGCGGTCGATCCGTATAGTTCTTGGGTCTGTTCGACCAGTCCCGAGGGCTATGTGCCTTTCTGTGAGAAAAAACCACAGATCGTAACTGGCCAAGACTCGAACGTGAGCTGGGATGCCCACGGTGCTCGCGTGCCTAGGTTCTGGCCACTAGCGGGCCCATTCCTTTCCACCTCTCACTCTAAAGGTGCCTGGAGCGGTTGTTGAACCCATCGATGGGCCGACCTACAGACCCTTGGGCCCAATCAGGCCATAGATGCACTTTTAAATCCATATTCCTCTTACTCACGATGAGTTATGGCCCGTCCGAAGAGGCAAAATGTCTAGCAAGTTTTTCGAGGGAACGGGCAGAGATTGCGTGTGCACGTCCCAGCGGTAGGGACATTGTGGCAGATCATGGCAAGCGTGGAGATCTAGGTGGATGGTTGGTTTCCTTGCATCCAGTCGCCCCTATAAAACCAAAGGGTTTGCCCCCCCAGATTACATACCTTGCATCCTTGCCTCCGTAGCCATGACCGCCGCCGGCAATCACTCAGGTTTCCTATCTCCGCATCCCCGCCGTCGTCGAGCTCGCATCCACCTGCCCCATCTCCAATGGATTCGTGGATGCTGCTCTGACATCACCTTCCAACACATGGAGGGCCTCATCCATCATGGTCTCCTCCATGCACAGACCGTGGCCTAGGAGTGCCTACTACCCAGTGAGGAGGACGTGCTGTCGCCGCCCAACGGCTATGTGGTGTCATTCGCCCACTTCCATGAGCGTGGGTTCATGACCCCACCCACAAATTTCTTCAAGGGCTGCTGCATTATTACAAGATCGAGCTGCAGCATCTCAACCCTAATGGGATCTAGAACATGGCGGTGTTCATCATGCTGTGTGAGGGGTTCCTGGGGATCCACCCCCACTTTGATCTAGTGGAGGTACTTCTTCGCTGTCACCCTCTAGAAGAAGAGGGAGAAGAGAGGCAGGCAGGAGCTGCATATGTCGATGGGGTGCGCTAGCATCCAGTTCTAGAACAATCTGGTCAGTGAGTACCCACCCATGTGGCTCTTGATGTCCAACAAGGGGTGGCACTCGCAGTGGTTCTACCTCAAGAACGCTGCCGCCACCCCTCTACTAGAGTTCATCGGGTGGTTGATTGAAGTGGGGTGTCCCAGAGAAGGACAAGAAGATGATCCGAGACCACATCACCGTCATCCACATCTTGAAGGAGAGCGGCCTAAAGGGGTCAGGCATCATCGAGGCCTACTATGCAAGGAGGGTAGCGCCATTGATGATGTGCGCGCTTCCCGCTATACGTGATGGCGCTTGAGGTGTCAGTTCGACGGAACGACGCTTGCCGAGGGAGCACTCCCTACTCCAAGGTTATGCAACACATTAAGGAGGTGATGGAGCCTTCATGGGACAACATAGGTGCCCCCTTGATTTCATCTTCCTGGTGCTAGGACATCCTTCTGATGCGGCCAGAACTAGGCCATGTCGTCTTCATAAGTTTCCCCTTCTCCTGCGTTCTCTTCAATCGATTTCTCGATGTCTTGATACTAGCTTTGAGAGGGTGGGACTAGCCGAGGGACCTCATCTTCATGGATCACTGATGTTGTTGCCGAGGGATTCATCCATGAGGGTGGTGAATCAGTGCTGAGGGTGAGCGGCTAAGGAAGGTGAAGGAGGACACGAAGAGGAAGAGGTAGCAGGAAGCTACAGACATAGGAAATGGGGGGAGGACACCGACAACGATGACGATGATGATGATGGCGAACGACAATGAGGTAGCCGATGATGTCAAGTGGGACATCTTGGAGAATGAGGATGTGCTAATAGGTATTGGTTCATCCTTGTAGGAGTCGAGACTCTTCACGTTCCTTGGAGGGGGAGGATACGTCTGAGGAGCCGATGGAGGTGGGATGTATCGTCGGCCTCCCTCAGGAGTCAACAGGGGCGGACGACTCTACTACCGTGCCTAAGATGTCGGTGGAGGCGAGCGGCTTCACCGTCGTGCCCCAAGAGTCAAGGGGAGCGAGCCCCTCTGCCTAGGAGTAGAGGACAGGCTTGAAATGGACTCGCCCCGATGAGACAGAGCAGAGGTTGGGGGGTTCGCCCCCAAACATATCTGTCACCCGACGGTGCAGAGGTGAGTTATCAGCTCCTCTATGTTTTCCCTATTTTGGTCAGATTTCATCGTGACTTATGTTTTTGTTCCCTTGTAGGTGTCAGCGGGTAGTAGAATCCATTGGCACTGGCGCCAAAGAAAAACATCGCCCTTCAGGCGAGGAGGCAGCTGTTGGCTAGGCACTATGCTCGTTTCAGGGCACGAGTGGCCGCAGTGCGATTGCGTCTCTGGTTGGACAGGTGCTAGCCCACGGTGGTGCTCGTGTCACGGCAGGGACGAGCAGAAATGGAGTCTCAAGGGGTGCCTTCGGAGGTCACAGAGTAGCCAGCGATGGCGGTAATGCCGCTGCCAATGACGGGGCGAATAGGGTTGCCGACTACGCTCGTGGCACCAACCATTGTAGGCGTGATGCAGTCAGACGCAACCGTGGCAGTGCCTGAGGGACCGACATGACACGTGCCATCGGCAGCCCAAGCGACGGCACCTAGCGTGGGACGGATAGAGGGGGACACGGCTGAAGGGTCCCCGGACATTGTGGTGGTGGCAGAGAGGTTGAAGGCGCTTGGGCCCGGTGGGGAGTCATCCTTGGCGCTAACATCAATAGGCAGCGACTTGCCTGCGTGGGGCGAGCCCCTACTCTAGTGGACAAATCCATAGGATCCAGCACTGACACTCTTCACCCTCAACGATGCCACCAAGATCATGGAGCGATAGAGCCTCGACATAGGGATTGCGTCCATGCTAGAAGCCTTGGACCATGCCAGGGGTGCCTTGCGCGACGTTGTCGTTCCCTCCGGATGGGTATTCGCTTGATCATGCATCTTGCCCCTTTCTTTCTCTAGATACTTTTGGTATTCTGACCACCGTTTCCCTGTAGTCCCTCATAGCTTGTAGCTGGGGGAAAGTCTCGGTTCCTTCAGTCAACAGAAGAAGACCTGGGACCGCCTTGTCAAGGAGGCATGGCTATATGGGGAGGTGACCGCTCAACTTCTTGCCATCCAATAGAGGGTGGCTGAGCTGACTCACCTCACCGAGGAAGTAGACAGTCTTTGGTTGTGGGTGGCCGAGGCCCATTGGGTTGCTGATGAGGCCAAGAGGGCATTCGAGGCCCTATCAGTGAGATTGTGGAGGGACGACAATGAGTCCATCTAGGTAAGGAAGGAGCAGGACGAGCTGATCCAAAAGGACACTGAGACCTGCTAGTGGATCCTCGATCTTCCGACTGAGGTTGAGAAGGAAAGGGAGCTAAAGCTGGGGGGCCGAGGAGAAGCTCATGGCCCTAGAGAAAAGGGCGAGTCTGGATGCCACGATGGTCGCTCGGCTACGCAAGGAGCAGGATGAGCTGCTCCAAACCATGGAGAGGGTTCGCTCAAAGCATGGCGTGGCTTGCGAGGAGCGTAACCAGGCCCTCTGAGAGCATGACCAGGCCTTCCAAGAGCGCGATGACACGCAGCAGAAGGTCGGCTCCCTCTAGGCCAAGCTCGGAAACAAGATGGCCTAGAAGCTAGAGGCCGAGAGTGTTTCTATCAGGCTGGCCATGGACCTTGCTAAGGCGAGGAGGAATCTTGAGGCAGAGAGCGATGAGCTCGGTATCCTTAGTGCATCCTCGTAGTGGTCTACGATGACCTTGAGGTGGTGCGATCGGAGAGGACCAGCTCGCTTGCGGCCCGTGCCGTCGAGATCACGGCTCGGGTGTGCCAGGTCAAGAGGAATGCCCTTCGCACCATGGTTAATCAATCCTTTGCGATTGCTCATTCTCATTATAGGGACATCATTGACCTAGAGACAATAAGCCACGGCTTCATGCCTAGCTATGAAGCCCATGAGCTAGAGGAGATGGAGACGGCGATGGCTCCCCTTTCATAGGACTTGGCAGGACAGAATAGAGAGCATAGTTCTCCCCTAGAGGGGTTAGTTAGCCAGATAGTTTGGGCAATCATTCATGTAACATTCGAACAAGCTTCGACCCCTCTGTACTATCTGAACAAACTTATCATTTTGTTTCGTTTGATCAAATTAGTTTTTCCTCCCTTTTTATGTGTGAAAAGGGTTTCATGTGTTCCAACCCTTTTGTTTGTTAAGATTGTAGGGCCCAAGGTGTAGGAGGGAAACTCTAATCATGCTGGTAAGCAAGAGTGTCAGTAGCTGCTAGGGCATAGGTTTCTTGCAATCCAACCAGCCTTGCTCAGTCGTTCGTTTCCATAGACCTTGCCACTAGGTTTAACATGAGGAAGAGGTCGGGCACGATGACTATTTCAGAAAGGGTGTATTTATACCCTTATCAGCCCCCGAGTGAGATCCGAACCCCTTGCCATTGCTGGGGTTGGGTGTCACTAAAGATCAAGGAGAGGATAGCAAAATTAGTAGGAGAAAACAGTCTCTTGTTTTCGCACGTACCATCTCCCTAGGTTCTGAGCCATTGTTCTGTGACCGCGCATTTCGGTCTAATTGCGAGTCTAACTTTCCTTGAGCCCCTACATGTAGTGGGGGTCCAATCGAGGGTCGGCTCATCTTTGTCATCATCACCCCATCCACGGTTTTCATAACCAGAGGGGTTGAGCTAACGTCACTTGCCTCGATGGCTTGAGTGGCACGCTCGGTGAGCTCACTATTGGGCATGTTCGAGTGGAATCCAGGTTCATCATTTGTGATGGGGTCAGGCATAGCCCTCATATGGCATTCCACTGCTCCTTAACTCGCCTCTCAGCGGATGCCCGTGTCGCTCCAGAGAGCGACTCAGGTGGCCCGCTGACCTCTCCTTGATGGAGATTCTCTAGGCTTGGCTTGAGGTTAGGATCGAATGAGAAGGTCGAGATGACCCTGTCCACTTCTGAGTGGGTCAGGGAAAGGCCACTAGGGCTCATCTATGTTTTCTCCCCTAGCTCTATTCGATGCGAGGTAGCCTCGAAGCCCTTCATGAGCCATCCATCGAACCTCGGTCAGGTGGATTCCTGAGTTCAAGGTCATGCGGCTCGAGCCCCCGAGCCCTGTGGGGGTCGATAGGGGTCAGCCAGATTTCATGCATCACCCCATCCTCGGTTTCCACAACCAGAGGGGCTAAGCTAATGACTACTTTCCTCGATGGCTCAAGTGTCACGCTCGGCCAGCTCACTACTGGCACGTCCGAGTGGAATGTGGGTTCGTCATTCGCTGATGGGGTCAGCATAGCCCTCATGTGGCATTCCACTGCTCCATAACCCGCCTCCAGATAGATGCTCGAGCCAGTTCGATTGGCTTGGGTGGCCTGCTAGTCCTCACCTCTATGGAGATTCTGTGGGCTTGTCTCGAGGTTAGGATCGAATGAGAAAGGTCTAGATGTCTTGTTCGCTTCTGAGCGAGGTCAGGCAAGGCCGCTGTAGCACATCTAAGTTTTTCTCCTCTGGCTCTGTTTGACATGAGGCGGCCTCGAGCCCTTCGCGGGCTAGTCTTCGAACCTCGGTCGGTTGCCTGCTCATGTCGAGTGAGACAATTACCGCTTCGTGATTGCGACACGAAGCGTTGTGATGCAATAATTGCATATGCAATGCTTGGATGTATGAGATGAATGTATGTATGAATGAATGTGTGAATGCATGCATGAGAATGGATGAATGAATGCTCATGCACTGGAAAAGTAAAGTGGGGTTGGTAAAGTTACCTCGATGGCTCGAGTGACAGGTTTGAGAAGCTCTTACCAGATATGTCCATGTAGGGTCTAGGTCCATCAGTTCGTGATGGAGTTAGTGTTCGCCTGTATGGGACATCCCACTGCTCCCTACCTATCTCTCGGCAGTGGTTGGAGCCGTTCGATTGACTTTGGGCAACCTGTTGGCCTCTCCTCGATGGAGATTCTATAAGGTGGGCCCCTCCAAATCCTTCCCATTAAGGCGAAGGCAAAAGCTCGGGGTACGGGGACAAAAACTCTGATCACGCTGGTGAGCAAAGACATCGTAGCCGCTGATGCATAGGTTTCTCGTAGTCCAACCAAGTTTACTCATAATTTGTTTCTGCACACATTGCTTCTAGCTTTTTAACATGAGAAGGGGTCGGGCATAAAGAATGTCTAGCGAATAGATACTCTTGGCAGCCCCCGAGTGAGGGCCGACCCCTTGCCGTTGCTGGGGATCGGAGGCTCGATAACTAAATTAATAAGAGAAGATATGCATAAATTAAGGGTGACCCACTGGCGTCAGACCTACCTTGATGGCATGAGTGACGGGTTCGAGGAGCCCTTACCAAACATGTTCGAGTGGAATCTAGGTCTGTCGTTCATAACAGGGTTGGCATAACCCACGTGGGGCATCCTGCTGCACCCTACCCATTCCTCGGCAGCGGCTAAGCCATTGGTCGACTTGTATTGCCCCACGGAGATAGAGGATGAGAACATCCCGCACAAGAATTTAGTAAGGCAGATAAGCCAGGCGGCGAACTTGTAATAAATGGACAAGCTCTTAAATTTTGTTATAGCCAAACAGCTTTTTAGCCCTTCTCCCCTTTTTGTATAAAAAGGTTAGTGCATTCTGACCCTTTCTGTCGTTAAGGTCGTAAAGCTCAGGGTGCAGGTGAGCAAATTCTGATCACGCTGGTGAGCAAAGGCCTCGTAGCCACCGAGGCATAGGTCTCTCATAGTCTGACCAGTTATACTCAGAGCTTGTTTCTACAACCCTAGCTCCTAGGTCTTAACATGAGAGGGGGTCAGGCATGGAGAATGTTCGCCAGGCGGATAGACTCTTAAACGTGTACCAACTCTTTCTGTGGCTAAGGCCAAAAAGCCTAGGATACTAAAAAAACTTCTGATCACGCTGGTGAGCAAGGGCACCATAGCCACCAAGGCATAGGTTTCTCGCAGTCCAACCTAGTTTTACTCAGCATTTGTTTTCTGCAAACTTCACTTCTGGGTCTTAATCCTGAGAAAGGGTCAGACATAGAGACTATCTACCGGATAGATATGCTCTTATTAGCCCCCCGAGTGAGACCCGACCCTTTGTTGTTGCTAGGGTCGGGCATCACCTAAAGATCGGGGAGTTGATAGCGAAACTGATAAGAGAAAATGTGCGTATATTAAGGGTAAAAGCGACATAGCTACTCGATGTTGCAGGCATTGATGAAAACTTCGTTGTCGATGGCTTTGAGCTTGTAGGCGCCTAGGTCAGAGCACCTCTGTGATGACGTACAGTCCCTCCCATGGTGGGAAGAGCCTAGTGGCAGTTCTTGTTGCCCTAGACAAAGCGGAGCATCAGGTCCCCGATGTTGAAGGCCCAACCCCATGCCCATCGGCTATGGTACTAGTGCAACGCTTGCTGGTACTTGGCCAAGCGGAGGTGGGTAACATTACACACTCCATCTAGCTAGGCTCCTTCATATGATCTCCCTTGATGAAGCCCCTAGACAAGAATTGCTTTAAGAGGTCGTAGTCCTTGTATAGGTGCTCAACGAGGAAAGCGTGGTTCAGGCATGGCCCTTCGAGCAACCTCTCGAAGTGGTTCGGGGTACCCTCAGTAGGCTTCTAGCCTCCCTTATGGTCGGCAGTGGCCACAAGTGAGCCCTTGCGCTACTGTTTGTTCTTCTTCTTGTTGGGATGGTTGGAGGCGCCTTTGTCGGCGTCCTCGTCCTACTTTGTCTTGCCCTTGAGGATGCATCGGCCAAAGGCCTAAGGTCTCGGCAAGTTAGGGCCTAGGATTCGATCCTCCTCGCTATCATAGCATCCGCCATGACATGGGTGGTAGCCGTGGCTAGCCCCCTCCCTCACATCACCATAGGTACGCCTATGGGCGTCGTGGGTATCGTGTGCGTCATGGTGAAGGCCAAGACGCTCATGCACTGAAACCGCAGTGCGTAGCCTGCTGCCATGTAGCGCCTGGTGGACCGACACATCCTCGTTGGGTTGTTCCGAGGGCGTGTTACACCCGTGAGCATCAAGGGTGTCGCATGCATCACAGTGGGGGCTAAGACGCTCATGCACCGAAACCGCGATGCGTGGCCTACACGGGAGCGCTGTCGGGGTGCTATAGACGAGGTATTCTGGAGAGAGCGGCTCTCCTCTGGCGAGCTACATCATAACATTGGCGAACAAAAAGGTGAGGTGGCTTAGGTCCTCTTGGGATGGTTGGGGTCCTAGGAAGGCGCCGAGCTAGCACCCTAACCTCCCGTAGTCAAAGTCAGGGGTGGCTGGTCGCTGCCGGGGGCAGTGGGCCTCCGATGCGTGCAGCTGTAGCTCCTCCAGCACCTCGGTGATCACATCGAGGCCAGCAGAGTAGAGAGGTTGGATGGCGGTGGGAGTCTGCACTAGCTCTCCCTCTATCGTGATGATGGAGTCCAGATCCTCGAGGTGCACTGTGCGCGACTGGGACCCAGCTGTCGTTACGAATTAGCCATCTGAGGCCTGGTGTGGATGTTGAGATGCGCAAAAGTCCCCTACCTGGCTGCATGAACTGTTGGTGTTTTGAGTTGCCACCAATAAGTAAATTTCTAATATTGCGCATCTGGCCCGGATGGTGTGCTAAGAGGACATAAGATTTATACTGGTTCGGGCAGAATATTCCTACGTCCAGTTCATTGCTGCTGCTCGTGTTACTAGCACTGAAAGTTTATAGTAGGGGTTACAAACGGTCGAGAGAGGGACAGGTCCCAAGTCTCTGGTGAGAGGAGTGAACGGGCGCCGAAGGGCTCGATCGCTTCTCTGCTGTGTGCTTGTGTGTTCTAATCGGTTCAGGGTTCGAGTCTAAATCGGTGTGATGTGTTGCGATGCGATCGATTCGAGTCGATTCAATGCACCTTGTGGGATGCCCTTCTTTCCCTTTTATAGTCCTAAGGGAAAGCACGGTTTACAGTGGAGGAAGAGAAGAGAACGAGAGGAAGAAGTCCCTCAGGATCGTCGGGTCCTTCTTTTTCTCTATGTGGGTCCTACCGACCCTGTAGATGTCAACAGGGACAGCTTCTCATCATGGCCCTGTCCATCACTGGCGCCATGTGTAGGCATCATCTACCGGTCATGGCGCTCCACTTTGTCCTAGCGGAACGTCGTGGTGAACTGATGCACCCGTCAGTGTTCGTACGGGGGTTAGGCAGAACAACACCAGTACGCCTAACGCTGTTCATGATGTGAACCCCTAGGTATGGCCCGTCATGGGTCACAGGCTAAATCGAGGCATGCTAGTCTCTTCCCTAGCATCAGAGCTTTGACCTAGGCCCATACGCTTGGACTTCGAGTGGTTGGCGGACGGTATGGGTCTCCTGTCAGGTGAGACAGAGTTCCCAGCCTCGGGGTCAGGCGAGGTGGAGTTCCTGCCTAGAGGCTGGGTGAGGTAGATCACAAACCCAAGGCTCAGACGAGGCGGAGTCCAAACCAAAAGGTCAGGCAAGGAAGAGCCACCCCTCAGTTGTCGGGCGAGGCGGATCCCACGGCCTCGGTGTTGGGTGAGGCAGAGCCAACCCTTAGGAGTTGGGCAAGGTGGAGCCCGCGGCCTCAGTGTCGAGGTGAGGTGGAGCCACCCTCAGGGGTCAGGCAAGGCAGAGCCCATGGCCTTGGTGTTTGGTGAGGCAGAGCCAACCCTTAGGGGTCAGGGTGAGGTGGAGCCCGTGGCCTCGGTGTCGAGTGAGGCTGGAGCCAACCCTCAGGGTTTGAGTGAGGTGGAGCCCATGGCCTCGGTGTCGGGTGAGGCAGACCGAACCCTCAGGGGTCAGGCGAGGCGTAGCCCATGGCCTCAGTGTCGGGCGAGGTGGAGCCAACCCTTAGGGGTCGGGCGAGGCGGAGCCAACCCTCAGGGGTTGGGCGAGGCAGAGCCATAGTCACTGCTCTTGACTGCTTGGATGAATCAATATTGATAGTTATTAGCACCTCTTTAGGTACCCTAGTATTGATCCCCGATAGACCTTTTATGTGCCCTAAACGAGAACACATGGTCACTGATCATGTCTGTGCACGGCATCCGTGTAGAGAGCAAACCATGCCTGTGCACGGGTCCCGCATGATCAGTGGCATTGAGCGTGAGGCGACTGGCAGTCTTTCCTTATATGCGCAAGCGCCGAGCGCGATGGAGACTATGTGACTAGGCATCCATAGGTATAACAATGTGTGCATGGAGAGACTTAAAAGTAACGGCAATGGCATATATAGAAAAAAATATTATAAACCAGTGGCAATGAAGCAAAACTCTAATTTTCAATGGTATATAAGGCAAGAGTATAGATTTCAATGGCATTTAGCAAATTTTCTCTTGATGTATTTGTCCAGCTGGACTCTGTTGTGTGCTTGCAGGTTGTCAAAGTTGTTTGCAGAGGCTATGATAGCCCCTTTTCTAAAAGCAACCCTTGGTTGTCATGTGAGAGAAAAAGAGATGGAAGTGACTAAGAAAAGGCAGAGAGATGAGGTCACAACAGAATAAGGGCAAGCCCAGCAGTGGAATATGTTAGCCTCACCTAAAAGTCTGATTGTTTCTATGGCTGATACGACAGGTGATACTAATTTATTGTGAGAGAATAACATTGTTCCACGACTGATAAACTAGGCTGGTAAGTTCAAGCGAACAGGTGTTTCTTTGTCCCCTGCTTGACGTCAGAGCAGACAACTTCTTTCCCACAATGCTCCCACCTGTCAGACAAGGATACCGCAGCCTCTACAAGAGCATCTGACAATCTGCGGAGCTATCAAGCGTGGTGATCTCGACTATTGGCTCCGACATGGCCCTTGGGGTAAAGATGGCAATGACTAATATCCATGTGGATAGTGGCTTCGCAAGCCCGCGCCTAGTGAGAAAAATCTCATGCTCGCACCCACGCCCACCACACGCCATGGGTAGCAACCTGTGCATGTGCCTTCTATCCACAAACAAGGCTCACCCACTGGGCATGCCCGTATACCTGCCAAAACTTGCGGCAGTGGAAGACGATGGTGGCCTATGAGGCGGAGACAGCGGCCCTGCATGGTAGAGAAGACTGATGGTGGCCTGTGGGGCAGAGACAACGGCCTGCATGGCAGGGTCGGAGCAGGGAGGCGACTGGTGTCATGGAATAGAGGAGCATGAGGCATCGGTCCGTCGGAGAAGCAGAGAGTGGAGGAGGAGGCATCGGGCAGGGGACTGCGTGGGAGTGGGGAGGCTGGAGCCCAGAGGCACGATGCATGCGGGGTCGATGGGGAGGCGCCGATGAAGGGTCGTGGTCTTGTCGATGTGGACTCATGAGTCGCATGTGGGTGACGGCGGCACTGGTGGGGAACTGGGGAGTGGGGATTGGGAAGTTGAGATGGAAACCCTAAAACAGAAGTATATATATCGCTTCTGCTACTGGCCCACATGCCAGTGCGGATTTGGCGGGTTTACAGGTGTGGGCATGGTATTTTCTTACCCGTGTAGGTTTGCCCGTTGGGCACAACTCTCTACCCGTCCCCGTGCCCATGGGCACATATTCACGCCCGTATCCACGCCTGCCAGGTCAGGGTGCCCGCGGGTACATGGGTTTTTTCTGCCCGTTGCCATCTTTAGGGGCAGCACGCCAACATGTCATGTTGAGCACGCCCTATTCCACCGTGGGTATAGTGATCTTAAAATGCTTGAGCATACATGGAATATTACTTTTATTGGGACCACAATCGGTGTATGCTTGCGTTGGTTGTGCTCTAGAGTGGCGCTGTCGTCTGTAGGATGCCTACGTCAGTTAGTTTTTGTTACTCTATACTACTGGTACAATATTTTTGAGAGAATTCCTTATTTGACACCAGACAAATGACCCGTTCCTTTCTTGGCCCTCAAAAAATTTCCGTTCCCTATTTGACACCGAGTTCATCTTTCATTCCTTATACGACACTCGATTGGATTTTCCATCCGTGAACCGTTAACTACCATGTGAAAAGATGATTTTGCCCCTATGGGCCCCACCACCCTTCTCCCTCCTCTCCTCCCTTTCTCCCTCCTGTCCACGCCCGTATAAGCAACACGCCGACGGTGGAGAAGGTAGGCGCGTCGCGGCCCCCGCCGGCCGTCCCCGCCGCTGCGGCCGGAGCCCCCTCCCTCCTCTGACGAGCTGCGCCACCTCCGACAGCCGCGCCGTCAACCACCAACAGGGCTTGCTCAGTCGTGTCGTGCCCTAGGACGGCGGACGTCGGGCCCCCCTCGGCAGGGGGTGGCCACCCGCCCCACCGCGTAGCACCCTACGGGGGGGGCGCCGTCGCTCCGCCCCTGCGGCATCGGGGGGAGGGGCGTGGAGGGGCGCTGAGGGCTGGCGCCGCCACCAGCGAGAAAGAGGCAGCTAGGGTTCCGTCGAGCGCCTGCGGATCACCGGGAGGATGCAGCGCAGGGGAAGCCGCGCCGACGTCCACCGGCGAGGCCCAGCCGCGCCGCTCCATGGCCAGGGACGGCCACCTGTGGGGCGCACGCACGGCGCTGCGCCGCGTGCTGAGGGAGCCGCCGCTCAGGCCATCCGGCGTCGCTAGGCCTGGCCGGCACGCTAGCATGTCGGGAGAAAGGGAGAGGGCGGGAAGAGGGAGGAAGGAGGAGGACGGCAGCCGCTGCTCCGAGGACCGGCTGCCGTCCCCCGCGTGACGAGAGAGGGAGGGAGAGGGAGCGGAGGGATGGGGCGCGGACAGGAGGAATACGGGCGCGGACAGGAGGGAGAAGGAGAGGAGAGGAGGGAGAAGGGTGGTGGGCCCACAGGGGCAAAATCGTCTTTTCACATGGCAGTTAACGGTTCACGGATGGAAAATCTAACGTAGTGTCTTATAAGGAATAAAAGTTGAACTCGGTGTCAAATAGGGAACTGAAATTTTTGAGGGCCAAGAAATGAATGAGTCATTTGTCTAATGTCAAATAAGGAATTCTCTCAATATTTTTCTACTGTCCACAAAAACAAGCAACTATAAAAATTATACAAATCAAACTAGGTTATCTTTAATCAAATTCATAGTAAATAGTATTAACATTTATATCTTCAACTAGATTTACTACGAAAATATATATTTTTTAAATTAATGTAAAGAGATTTTTTATTATAAATGTTAATATATTTATATATAACGTTGATCAAACTTCGAATCGTGCCTCCTCGATTTTTTTTTTTTTTTGAGGAACGGGGTATTTAATGTTACAGGAACCAACAGTTTTTTGGGACTGTGGCCTCTTGGGTCTATTACAGGTCTACAGCTGTGTGAACTGAAACGGAGCAAAAATGGTGTGCCGCCTGTGTTCTCTTTGCGCTCAAACTGCTCGCTCACTGTTCCTTTCGATCAGGTCGGTATTGCACCGTGAGCACTAGAGCAGGCTGCACTGTGTACTGACACCCAAGGAGGCAACGTCACATCAGGTTCTCGCAAGCAGCTCGGCCTCCGTCTCTCCGGCTGTCTCGCATCGCAGTCGCAGCGCTCCATCTCCATGTGTCGCGGACTCGCGGTAGATGTCTCGCTTGGTTTCATATCAACGCAATGCGTGTCGGTGTTGCTTGATGCTTGCAGCAGTAGTACACCTGCTACAGTAAGAGCGTGATTGGTAGGCCGAATCGGATCGTTCCCGTACCGTTTTGATGTCTGATCTCAATCATGCGGTGTGTTTAGTTGTCCTTCTCGCACATTTTGACTGTATGCTTTCATTCATCTGTCCTCCTTCATCCCGCACGACTTCATCTTCTTAATTTTCACTTCCGTCTCCATACAGGATGGCTTGATTCAGGCATGGCGCAGAAACCCATGTGTCATACACTCAAAACTTTCATTCATGCATGCAACCAAACAGGATATCATCTTATATTAGACTAACAACAAAGACAACCAAACACGACTGAGGGCACAATTTAAGCATACATCTCATCATCCTAGACCGGCTCTCCATCCCGACTCCCCCCACACCCACGAAAACAACCAATCACGACATAATAGTACTGTTACTGCAGTCCTGCGTGCTCCACTCCCTCGGAAGTCCGAACTCCGAACCATGAAAACAGGCTTGTCTCAACTGCGCGGCTGCCGGGTGCCTTGTCGGGGCAGGAAATGCAACGCCTATCCATTCGTCTGCACACAGCAGTGCAGCACGCGTCCGAGGCCGCGCTCTTGACCTGAAATAATGCTGCATTGGCAGCGTCGCAGCTAAGGGCGTCCCCAACGGGAGGTGAAATCGCCAGCATATATTACTGCCTCCGTCGTCACACACAAAAAAAAAAAAACCCATAACTATGAGTTTTGTGCCACAAAAAGTAGTTCATGTTCGAAAAAATTTTAGTAAATAATATTCATATTTATGACTTTAAATTAATTTATTATAAAAATACATTTCGTAACCAATCTGATGATATCTATTAGGTATCATAAATATGAATATTTTTTTATCTATAATTGATTAAACTTAACGTACTAAACCATCATAAATATGGATACTTTTTTTATCTATAATTGATCAAACTTAAGGTAGTAAACCATAACACTATACTAGAATGACGTTCATTTGGAGACGGAGGTGGTATTTTTTAAGCCACGGGGACGAGAGAGAACGCAAACAATAGAGAACGCGAACAATACACTCGCTAGGCAAGTCATAAAGCAGCTATCTCACTATCGACGAAATCTAGTTGACAGTCTATCGAGGGGTATGCTCACAGTAGAAGTGCGCGCGACAGGAACTAGATAGTGACATGGACGCAGAGACAGTGATTTAGACAAGTTCAGACTATCAAGTTGACGTAATACCCTACGTCTAGTGTCTTTAGTGGATTGTATTATGAGATAAGAGATAAAAACAAGGAGAGTCCCTACCCACCTTATATAGTCCGTGGGTAGGGTTATAGATCGGTTGTATCTATGCTGATCGGTTTACATGATAGATATTTATAAATATTGCGGTATCTTAGCATATCCGAACATATTTTCCTTGATCATCAAGGATCTTCACATAGCCTTGTGAGGCACGCCGACCTCTGCCGTGCTCCATATGGCGTAGTCTTGTGGGCTGGGCCTCCTATGTACGACCCTGTGGGTATCGGGGCTCATACCCCCACAGCTAGTCCCCAAGCGCCATGTATCCGCTGAGCAACATCGTCTTGAGCTTGTCCGAGCTGCCCAACTTGCTACTGATCTCTAGGAGCAGGCTTCCAACCAATTTAACTAGGAGTCGAGCTGTCGAAAGAAGCATACGAGCAGTTGAACATGCGTACGAGCAATTGAAACGGGTGACCGAGCAGTCGAAGCATATGTCCGAGCAGTTTAACTGGGAAATCGGAGCTTGCTCCAAGTTGAGGTTTGTCAGAAGGATGTAAGGAGCTCAAGTGAAAAACTTTTGAAGTCTTCACCTTAGGTCAAGTGTGCCCACTTAGGTTCCGGACAGCGAACTTGAATGCTTAGCGTCCCTGACTTAGTCAGCGTGGACGAACTTAGTCCCTCGAGGACGAAGATAGATGCTTAGCATCCATGCCTTAGGCAGAATCGACTCAAAGAGTCAAACGTATAGCAATGACGATTACCATCCACGACTTAGTCGTTTCGAAGAGAACTGGATCCTAAAAATAAGCATATTCACCGCAAAATGAAGTGTGCCAACTTACTCCCCAAGCCTGACAGTAGGTGAAGTATTTACATGGTGCCAGGGTAAAAAACAGTAGTCTTCAGGTACCAACCCAGTCCCCAGCTTAGCTGAAAACCAGTCCCCAGCTTAGCTGAGAAAAAACCGTCGTAGAAAAAATAGTACAGTCATCACTAGATGACGTGTACACACGTAGTCGCCGAGCCTGCTAGAAAATTATGGAGAAATCTTGTAACAGGATCAAAGGAAAAACGCTTAAAAGCTTGCTAATGTCATCTGCCATGTACTTATCAAGACCCCGTAAGTTCTGCCCAAGATTAACATCCTGATCCGAATAGCATGGAGCAACTTCATAGCACAACGATGAGACGTAGCAAAATCCGACCGCCAAGAAAGTCCCCAGCGTACCTGGCAACTCTTGCACGGGAGAATCTGAATGCTAAGGAGTCCCAAGCGTAGCTGATGATAAAGCGACGAATAATCCGAACGCCGAGGAGTCCCCAGCTTAGTTGGTGAGCCTCTAGCGTAGCTGACGATGAAGCAACGAACAATCCGAACACCGAGGAGTCCCTAGCTTAGCTGGCGAGCCCCAAGCGTAGCTAACGATGAAGCGACGAACAATACGAATGCCGAGGAGCCTCCAACGTAGTTGACGATGAAGCGACGAAGAATTCGAACGCCAAGGAGTTCCTAGCTTAACCAGCGAGCCTCCAGTGTAGCTGGCGATGAAGCGACGAACAATCCGACCAGTTGATTGGCAAAGAATCGAGCACCGAGCAGATGTGAGCGCCGAACAGTCCGACTAACTAGTTGGCAACAAAGTCCATGAACCTAGTGGTCTGACCAGTTGATCGACGGAGAAGTCCGACTACTAGGTGTTGCGACCACCCGGACGATGATCCTTTTGTCCTTCCCAGGTGATCTAGTCCCCTAGCGTGAAAAATAAGCTCGTTGACTGAACCATGCCCCTGCAATACAAATATGTAGAACGGGTAGTACATGATGTATCTTACCGAGCAGTTTTAGATAAACATTATGTTTATTTTGGAGTTCTATTCATATTTTAAATATGAGTAAATTTCCTTCTTGTTAGTGTAAACACTAAGCATTTTTTTCGAGATGTGTTTATATTTAATATAAACTGCCCCGAGCCGTTAGTTTGTTGGTTGTGCCTCCCAGCCCCGGCTAGCCTGTAAACCGTAACGCGGAGCGCTGGAGCTCGTATACGTGTAGGAAGACAAGCGTCACCGAGGAGCTGCTGCCGACCACCCATAACACTGAGGGCGGGCGCTCGTGCACGTGTATGGAGAAGCCGGAGACATGGCGGTCTCTAGAAAGCACAACCGTAAATGTGGCTGTTCGGGGAGCCGTTGAGACGAAAGTGGATGTTATCTTTAAGATGGTATACATGGAGAAAAGTCATTTGGAGAATAATCATTTAGAGAACAGTATGGAGAAACATCATGGCGAAAATTATATTAAATACAAATGTAGGAAGGGTACTTATCTTTAATCAGAGCGTCTGGTCGACGACGTATGACATTATCTGGTCGGCGTCGACGAAATTGCTCGGCCCTTGAACGTTCTGGTCTGTCGTCATGGCGGCGATCGCGGTCGTCGTAGCACCGTTCTTCGCGGTGAATCATTGCGACGCGGTAGGCGGTCGAAGCAGGTTGTCCGGACGATGTCGTCCTAATGCGCTAGCCGGCCTTTGGCAGATCAGATTCGGGGAGGCCGTTGACGCATCCGATCTGGTTGGAGAGGTGATGCTCCATGGCGCCATGCGGAATAGTCGGTGTGTATCGATGTCCAAGTAGACGGTTCGCTTGGCGGGTCGGACGACTCGCTTGGCGGCTCGACGTGGCTCGATTGATAGTTTGGGCGGCTCGCTTAGCGGCTTGTTTGGCAGCTCAACGTGGTTGATCTCGTGTTGGAGCCGTGTCACGAAGACGTAGATGAACAGTTGCAAGGGAAAATATTCCCCATGTGTATGATTGATGCATACGCATGTATGCACACACAAGCTAAACATGATGATTATATATTGACAGAAGTGGCGATGCGTACGATTTCGTATAATAATATTTAATCGGAGCTTTGAACGTCGTCCTGCCTGGCTTTAGCGTTGCACGCCCATGGATCGTGAGCTGTGTCGTAGATGGGATCCAATCGGCACAGGCTGAGCTGCTACGCCGCCGCCAGCAAACCACGCGCGTCTGATTTCCACCACGATGTCCTGTGCAGAAACGACGGGGGAGGGCGCCGCTTGACCCCGCGCCGCCGCAAGGTACCGTAGAACATGGAGTTTCATACTCGATTCGTTGGCTCACGAGAGCAATCAGCGTGAGATCGAGTTGCCGTGGAGATTGTTGGAGAAGAAATTCCTATCTGATACGCTATGGGATCAACACGCATATCCCTATCTGGCACGCCACTATCAACAAAATATAGTCGGCAGTCTGCTAAGGGATGTGCAGTAGTAGATGAATCAGTGGAGGTGCGTGTGACGGGAACTAGATGGTGACACAGACGCAGAGACAGCGATTTAGATAGATTCAGGCCGTCAAGTCAACGTAATACTCTACGTCATGTGTCTTTGGTGGATTATATTATTAGATGAGAGATGAAAACAAGAAGGTCCCTACCCTTCTTATATAGTTCGGGGGTAGAGTTACAGATCGGTTGTATCTATCCTGATCGGTTTACATGATAGGTATTTACAAATATTGCGGTATCTTAGCATATTCGAACAGATTTTTCTTGATCGCCAAGAATCTTTACGTAGCCTTATGAGGCACGTCGACCTCTGTCGTGCTCCACATGGCGTAGTCTTGTGGGCTAGACCTCCTCTGACGGCTCGGCCATGGCCTTATGGGTATCGGGGTACCCCCACACTCACGTGGAATCCAAAAGGCGCCCTGTCTCTATCCCTTGGGTTCCCTCTCATCTGTCATGTCTAGGTACTGTTTTCTTTAATATTTTAACTTCCTTTGTTGCGGACGCCCTAAGGGCCTGTTTGGCCAGGCTTCGTCCAGCTCCGGCTCTCACACCGTACTAGTATTGTGGAAGTATTGTGGTGGAGCTCGGCGGAGCCACGAAGACACAGCTCCGATGACTCCTCTCTTGTCGCAGGCGGAGCTGGAGCCAGTTTTCTCAGCGCTACAGTAACACAAAAGAACATACAAATGATGCATAGGAACCTAGGAGTCAGAACCGGAGCCATCACGAGCCTCACCAAACACGCCCTAACCCTGCTACCGATCTATAATAAGTACCGAGTAGTAAACACCACATGTTGTGTGTCCATGTCGACTGGAGGAGTATTTAATTGTAACCAGCAAAATCGATTGCTCATGGTCTTCCCATCTCTCTTCTGCTCTTCTTTTTGGGAACATATCTGGTGCAAACCAACTACCCCGTGTAACATTGGAAACTACGAATCATGGGCACAAGATGCTAATCTAATGGACAGGGTTAGAGGTGGGATTATTTTGCACTTAAGCCCCCCACCAACCGGACACTTTTTCAATACCCCCTGCCCCCTCGCGTCCGTTTATGGTTCCGTGTCCGGCCGCCGCCCGGCGCCATCGCCAGTCCCGCCAAGTCCGCCATCCATCGCGCCTAGTCCCCGCGAGTCCATTGCCCCTGTCCATCGTGAGTCCCGCTGCCATGCGATTCCGCACGATTGCCGCCATCGCGAGTCCCGCCGCCATCGCGAGTCCTTTTCGTGACGTTCCGCCGCCAGGCGATTCCGCCCATGCTGCCAATTTTCAGTGTTTCAGTGCATTATACAACATGGACATGGAGTTCAGTGCAATTTATTTCATCATTGCATTTGCATAAATATCATTGCATTTACTAAAGGTAACAGACCTTGCCCACCGTGAAGAAGAGCAGAGATGGAGGCCGAATCGATGGGGGCAGCCTGCCTGTTTCTGCGGTGGCGGGGCGGAGGGCCACGGGCGGGCGAAGGGGCGGCGGCGAGCTCACCAGGCCGGCGGCGCGCCAGGGGTGCACAGGCGGCGATGGACAGGGGCGCGCGGGGGACTTGCCGGTTGTGAACTTCAAGCAGCCTAGCCGGTTGTGGCCTAGAAGGTGCCAAGTTCACGATCTTGTGCTGACGGCTCTAATTCCAGTACTCGGTAACTTAGTCCCACTTGGTCTCCGGCACCCGGCGCAAGGCCCAGTGCCAACCATTCCTGATCACCCAGCCCCCATGCGCGAGTCTATCAACAGTTGTGGGCTGCAGCACAGGCGCGCTCTGCACGAGCGCACGACAGGGGTCAAAACTCGCAAAATGTGTGGCGGGGCACGACCATCGCACGGCTTGCGGGGCGTGAAGCGCGGCGCCAAACGCAAGTCTCATGTTCTAATTTTGTTGCGTGATTTCTCATTTCCCTGATGATAATAATTGACAGCCGTTTGAGTTAAAAAATTGAATAAGACCCTGTTTGATACCCCTCCAATTATAATAATCACATTACATAATCAAATTTTGATCAAACATGATTGATTATATGATGGACTATTATAATCAAAACTTTCAATTACCAATAATCCCATGCATAATCCAAGTGAAACCAGATTATAAGTGATTATGGGTGCTAAAAGAATAACTTGCTCCCCAACTGATTGTCTAAATTGCCAAACAATAAAGGATAAGATAGAAATTTTTCACTTTAACCAACAATAATCAATCACCATAATCCATAACCCCACCACTCTGATTATTATAATCCATAATTCTGATTATAATGATTCTACGCATAATCTAAATTATGATATTCAAATAGTGATCCAAACAGGTTCTAAATACGTCCATATTTTTAGATGTAGGAATGTTTTTTATAGCACTTCTAAAAATCTCACCTAATGTTGTTGTATCTGTACATAGAAGAGTTCACGCTAGCTGAAAAAGTTCTTGCTCCATTCGTCACTGAATTCAGGGTATATATTTAACAGTACGGTACCTGCGCATGACTATCTTCTCCGGTTTTCACTCCCCTACCATTGCATTGCATTGCCTCCCTTCTTGAGATGAGATCCCCTCTCGTCATGTAACACACTGAACACAATTTCCTCTCGCTTCCTCTACTGATCAATTCATTGCCCACTGTTTGAACACCCCTCCAATTATAATAATCAGATTGTATAACAAAATTTTAATCCAAACCGAATTGATTATATGATGGACTATTATAATCAAAACTCTCGATTACCATAATCTCATAATCTAGGCGAGACCAGGTTATAGTGATTATGGATGCTGAAAGAATAACATACCACCAACTGATTAACTAATTAACTTGCCAAACAATAAAGGATAAGATAGGAATTTAATCAACAATAATCAATCATCATAATCCATTAACCCAATTGCTCTGATTATTATAATCCTAATCCTAATTATAATAATCATATGCATAATCTAGATTATAATATCAAACAAACAATACAAACAGGTTCTAAATACACCCATCTTTTTAGATAAAGGAATATTTTTTATAGCAGTTCTACAAATCTCACCTAATGTTGTTGTACTTGTACATAGAAGAGTTAGCCCTAGCTAAAAATCCAATGGCTAGGTCACTGAATTCAGGGTATATATTTGACAATACGGTACCTGCGCATGACTACCTTTTTTTCCGGTTTCCTCGCCCTCCGGATTTCACTCCCCAACCATTGCATTGCATTGCCTCCCCTCAATAGATGAGATCCCCTCTCGTCGCGTAATAGTTTCCTCTCGCTTCCTCTACCGATCAATTCATTGCCCACTATTTTAATACCCCTCCACTTATAATAATCAGATTGTAAAACCAAATTTTGATCCAAACCGAATTGATTATGTAATGGACTATTATAGTCAAAACTCTCGATTACCATAATCTCATAATCCAGGTGAGACCAATTATAAGTGATTATGGATGATGAAAGAGTAACTTGCCCCCAACTGATTATCTAACTTGTCAAACAATAAAGGATAAGATAGGAATTTGTCACTTTAATCAACAATAATCAATCACCATAATCCATTAACCCAATTTCTTTGATTATTATAATACATAATCCTGACTATAACAATCGTATGCATAATCTAGATTATAATAATCAAATAGTGTAACAGGTCCTAAATACACCCATCTTTTTAGATAATGGAATACTTTTATAGCACTTCTGCAAATCTGACCTAATGCTGTTGTACTTGTACATAGAAGAGTTCGCCCTAGCTAAAAAAATCTCTGGCTCACTGAATTCACGGTATATATTTGACAGTACCTGTGCATGACTACCTTCTTTTTTCGGCTTCCTCGCCCTCTGGTTTTCACTCCCCTACCATTGCATTGCATTGCATTGCCTCCCCTCATTAGATGAGATCTCTCGTCATGTAATACACACACAATGAACACATTTTCCTCTCGCTTCCTCTATGATCAATTCATTGCCCAATGTTTGAATACCCCTCCAATTATTATAATAATCAGATTGTATAACCAAATTTTGATCCAAACCGAATTGATTATACAATGGACTATTATAGTCTAAACTTTTGATTTCCATAATCTCATAATCTAGGTGAGACCAGGTTATAAGTGATTATGGATGCTGAAAGAATAACTTGCCACCGAACTGATTATCTAACTTGCCAAACAATAAAGGATAAGATAGGAATTTCTCACTTTAATCAACAAATAATCAATCACCATAATCCATTAACCTAATTGCTCGGATTATTATAATTCATAATTCTGATGATGATAATAATACTATATATAATCTAGATTATTATAATCAAACAATGATACAAACAAGTTCTAAATACACCAATCCTTTTAGATAAAGGAATGTTTTTTATAGCACTTCTGCAAATCTCACCTAATGCTATTGTACTGGTACATAGAGGAGTTTGCTCTAGCTAAAAAAAGTCTAGCTCTTGTCACTGAATTCGGGGTATATATTTGTGCATGACTACCTTCTTATTTTTTCAGTTTCTTCGCCCACCGGTTTTCACTCCCCTACCATTGCATTGCATTGCCTTTCCTCATGGGATGAGATCCCCTCTCATCGCGTAACAACACAACGAACACAGTTTCCTCTCCCGATAAATTCATTGCCTACTGATCGATCGATCTCAAGGAAGAGGAAGAAGAAGAGTAGGTAGGAGATCAAGATGTTGGACACGACGGATGTCGCAGAACTGACCAATTTATAAGAGTACAAGTACGATGGCAGCCCGCAAGCGGTCGCAATGTCATACTTGAACCCATATAAACCCGGTAGTCCGTCGAGTACCACGACGGGTCTCGATAAACGATTACAACAACCAAGACCATACATGATTCAATATACATGCCACATATTACATAAAGTTCACAGATATATTTTCATCATCAGAGTACGAATAAAAGTTATTACAAACCGAGTTTGATAGATAAAGCGGAAGCAATTAAGTTCGAAAATAAAGTTTCCAACATAGTTTGATACAGTGCCAAGTAGGATCACGGTCCACAAAAGCAAAGATAGGGATTAATAAAGAAGCCTGCCCAAGGCTCACTCCTCATCCACAGCGGGATAGAAGCAACTCTTGCAATAACCATGATACACAGTGCCATCTGCAACAATGGGAAATAAAACCCTGAGTACGAGAAGGTACTCAGCTAGACTTACCCGTCATAAACCAGAAATAAATCGACTCCAAGGATTATGCAAGGCTGTATAAGTGGAGATAGCTTGACAACATTTTGCATAAAAGCAATTGACTTAGTTGTACCATTAGGATTCATTTATCAAGTTAATTATAACTATCCATCTCTAGATTAGCAGCTATCCTGTGCCAAACATGTGGTATCTCAATTTAAAAGCATACAATAATAACCATAGCAGGTATTGTAATTTTATATTCATTCGAACTATCATGTTCCATAACACAGTTACTACGATGTTGGGACTAGCCAAGTTTCTCACTATCCGGGAGAGACAGCGATTCGAATCGATTTCAACCAGCTGGGAATTTATTCCTAACACAAACCCAGGCATACCGTGCGAAGGCAGTCTTAGGTCACCTTTGGTACAACTCAGGTCCACATTTCACGGGTCTGTACCGCGCCGCACAATCTAGGACACCAGATGCTAGGACGTTCAGGCCTAGCCTGCCCTTGGGCTCAGTCTGATCGCCCCCCGCAAGGAGCGCACAACAGAACGGGTCCTGGCCTGAGTTGAACTACTCGGCTTCATGGTCGGAACGAGTTATCCGGCCAGCTAAGTGATAGGCATGCGTTCAATCTTGTCAGAAGCGCCAATAACGGTACGGTCCTTAATCGGCTCAGACGGAATCACATGAGTCAACCTACGCATAGACTCCGCCCGACCTTGATTTTCTTTTACCCCATGGTTCTGTTCCACGATAGCAAATATAGCCAACCGTGCTCCGGTATCCACCTATATCTCGCAGGTGACAGGACATCACCCGACTTCTACCGGTCTAAGCATGGCTAAGCATATGTTCGATCCTGGACCTATACCGGTTAAAGGTGTAATATCTGGATAAGGAATTTATATGCATCAAGTGGTTCCATTCAACTTTTATAACCTAATGCATCAATCATAAGTACTTAAGTAATCATTTGTAAAATACTAGAAGACTTAGAATGCTCTGGGGCTTGCCTCGCTGAAAGGAAGTGGGGCAGTGGTCAGGACACTCCGGAAGCTCTTCAGGATTCTGCTCCACGCCTTCGGGAGCTGCGACTTGAGGATTCTCCTGTTGGTCCCCTTCCTCTACTTCGTCGAATTCCAGCAACGTTATTCCTTCCTCCGATCCTAGATGCATGAATATGGCATAAGATATTGCGAATGCATATATGTTAACAAGTGCATCATGTTCTACTGAGTAGGTGCATATCTCTTCTTGATTATGCAATTAACTACTTCAACAATTCATCAACGATTTCACAAACAGCAGCTACTTATTTTACTCATAATTGGAGTTCTAATTATCCAAATGCAGTGATCCTGGACTTTCTGGAAAGCTTATAAAATTATCTACAACTCTTATTTAATTCACAAAAGCTAACTCACAACTCATCTTAGGCAAAACAGACAATCATATCAGTGCTGTCCAGAAATTCCAAAGAGCGAGCAAATTTGGAAAAGCTAACTTTAAACAGCTGTAACTCCTGAACCGTTTGACCTATGGTCTTGAAATTTTAACACAAGACATATGATGAAGTTATCTACCACTTTGTTATTAACCATTTTTACAGCAAACGTCATTTTTATCATGCAACTTATCAAACTACCGAATCTCTTCGGAAGCTCTTCCAATTCGCATTATAAAGTAACAATACTTCTACTTCATGTAATCACTCAAAGTTTGACAACACAAAGTTTACCAACAGTTTAAGCATACCAATTACACTCAAACAAACATAATGGTGAAGCTAAAACTATTTATTTAAATGCCTTTATTATTTTACTTAGATACATAAGTTAAATAATAAACATATACCAAATGTACTTCATAAATTCTCAAAAATTTACAGTGCCTTATTAATGCTACCAAAAGACTACTGTAAAAGTTTCATGCCATTTTATTCAGTAAAACACTCTATACAAAAAAGACAAAGCATAAGGGCTTAAAATAGCATAAATAGAAAATCCTAGTGAAAAGTGTCAAGCAATAGATTTCCTATTTTTTTATCATCCTTATGGTACTAGGATAACCTCCAACAAATTTCATGAATATTGGATTCCTAAATAATTTATAAAAAATCATACAAGGATCTCCTAATTATTAAAGGAAAATTTATAACTACAAATCTACTCATGCACTGACCCTAAAATTTTTACCAGAGCTCATACATGACAAGAATAGCTTACCACAAAAATTTCATAATTTTTGGAGCACAGGAACTCTAGATATAAAATAAACAAATTTGCATGCATTCAAAAACACATTTCAAACTTCCATTTAAATCTTCCAAAATTTCTACTGTAAGTGTCAAGATCATATTTTTCCTAAATATTACATTTCCTAAGGAACACTACCAAATTTATTTTACAATTTTTGAAGCTACAAAACTGGAGACACAAATATTACAAAACAGTACAAAATCTGGAATCAAATGAACTATCCCTCAACACTGTTGTCGCAGACCGGTGGGACCCGCTGACAGAGGACCCCATGCGTCAGTGAGACAAGAATAGAGCAGGCAGCGCTATGCTACTAGCGCGGCCAGAGCTCACCGACGGCGAACTCATCAGTAATGACATCTTCACTAGGTGATCCCCGTGACCTAACGCGTCAATTGGACTACTTGGTGGGCGGCGGCAGCCATGCCGGCTCGGCGGGGCGGAACGACGGCGTTACGTCGGTGGAAGCCACAACGGCTCAACCTAGAGCTCGGACGAGCATAACTGAACTATGGTGAATCTATCTCGCGCTCTATCGTGGCCTATAGTGGTTGGGTTAGGTCGGACCACGGCGACGGAGGGTGGCGGCAGAGCTCCGATGAGCTTGCACGCAGTGCTGGAGCTTACCGAGCTCTATCAGCGAGCACTGGGGGAAGCAGTGGGTTGCTAGGGGGTGGTTGTGCTACTGTGGTGATGGAGAAGCGGCGAGGTCAGCCGGTGACTGGCAACGGTGATGGCGGACTCTCGGTGCGGGGACGGCTGTTGCTGCGGGCGAGGAAGGAGGCCGAGGCGAGGTGAATGGCGTGTGCGGCTGAGTGCGGGCGGTAGCTGGGGTATTAACGTGCGCGCTGGCCTGGCTCTGCCGCACGGGGTAGGACGCCGGCGACGCGTGGCCGCTGCTGGACTCCACGCGGCGCGCGGACTCTGTTCGGTGTCGGCCACCGAAGCCAGCCGATGCAGTTCATTCAGTCGCGTGACGGGGGCCTGACAGCGTATTTTCCCGTCCATTTAATCGCTAATCCGTGGCTCCAAAGTGTAAACAGTCTGAATAGGATTTGTAGACCCATGTACCAGTTACAACCCTTGTCAAGGGATCATGCTCTAATTCGCAACCAAAACTGAGTAATATCACCCCCAATGTCAGCCTGTCAGTCGGTCAGTGAACATGACTTAGAAAAAATTTTATAAGTGTTGAAATGTTTGTTTTGCTGACTCTTGTGATCCAATTTCAAACATGTTAGGAGCTGAATCATTCAATGACCCAAAAATAAAAGTTGTTCCTTATATCAAATACTACAACTTTGCTTTGGTGACCACCTCCATGCAAGGTCTCTAGCACCTAGTTCAAACTTGGTCAAACATGTCACTTTTAAATGATGATACACTTCAAACTATGGCTTAATGACCCAATTACCCCTAACCATGAATATCAAAGTTGTTCATAATGATACTCTAAACATGTTTAGGCTACTTGCAAGGTCATACAATCATTTCATGTATTAGTCACTCATAGTGCTATTTAGTTTAATCACATGAAATCTTAAGTGTTGGTTCATGAAAGGTGACTTCATGAATCAAGGTCCTATTTGCTAACCTATGTGTTGCTACATATTGTTGTGATCCACATCAACTAATTACATGTATACACTCATGATCATTTGCATATGTACAATGAAACATGCAATAACAAGCAAATGTTGTAGATGTTTCAATTGTAAATGCTTGTTTATGAATGCTTGATGCTCATGCTCATGTTATACAAGTCAAGTTATGCAAGGCTAACACCCAAGGTGTCACAACGGACGACATCGCGGAGGGGATATCGTTCCAGGCATTCGGGGACGACTGCCGCCTCCTCGCTAGCCTCCTCCACAACGTCCTCCTCTGCGAGCTCGGCCCCCGCTTCATCCACATCCTCGAGCGCAACCGCATTCTCACGCAAGTACGTATATACGTCATGTCGTCACCATTTGCCTTGTCATCGCATCGCGATCGATCTCATCATCAAATTGGGGCACTGGCAGTGTACGTGTTAACTGATAGATAGATAATCTGACGATGATCATTAGTTGGGTCTGTGCATGATCGATCTGTAGGGGCGGCTCATATTACCAGCCGCCCCTACAAACAGGTATTTGTAGGGGTGGTTCAATCTAGAACCGCCCCTACAGTATGTTTTCCCGCAAAAAAATCAAATTTACAATTCAAAATTGCGTTGCTGAATGTCCCACGACCAATGTTCTGAACCATGTTCGCGTTGCCGAACACCCTGCGACCAACATTCCGAACCGCGTTCGCATTGCCGAACACCCCATGACCAACGTTTCAAACCGCGTTCGCGTTGCCAAACGCCCCGCGACCGCGACTACAAGCACAAGTGTATTCTATAAACTACAATTACAAGTTCAATTCACAAGAATATATACAATCCATCATTAAATATAAAAATTCCATACACATTGTTATCAACGTCCTAGAGCTAGCCTTTTAGTCTCACGAAGGTGTTGGTACTGAGGATTTGTACCTAACTCAGACTCTCGGTCATGGTAGGCGCCTCTAACGTGTATAATCTAGTCTAATATGAAGTTGCAAAGGTCGCCGATGAGCTCTAAGAGTTGGTCATCCTTGTATGGGTCTCTTTTCATTCCTTTCTCTTCTCTCCAATATAAGAGAACTAGTTTTGGTTTAGTATTTCATACCATTTACGAAGTTTTTATACTACGGGTGAAGAGGTTCAAACTTACCCTTAAGGGGTGTCTCCTGTAGGCATCGGTGTTACTCATTATAGAACATATATAGTATCCACAATGTACACTCCCAGGCTTCTGCTTGGGGCACTGTGTGTTTTGCATATGAAAATGATAAGTACTGCTTTTGACAGCCATGTAACGGAGTACTAAAGAAGTAAGTTACACTTACCGCACATAGTGTTTTTATAGCCAGCTTTTCCTTCCTTGATGGATCATGCCTTCCATGATGATTAGTGACATAGAACCTAAATGCTCTGTTCAAATTATTTTAGCAAATATAACTTGTTAGTATCCAAAAGTGAACATTACAAGTATGTATACAAACATATAAGCTAATGAGGATTGTCGATATGTATACGTCTTGAGAATCGATATAAAGTCTTTGTATGTCACCGTGTCCTTATCTAATGAATCAAAGACCCATGCCATGCTCCTCCTGACATCGATGGCTATACAAATCCAGTGGTTGCTGCATAGATTTAATCATAGAACTAGATAAGCTCTTATGCATCGAATAAAATATATCGAACAAAGCTTTAAGTATAGAGTTGAGCTTACTCGAAGTTGTATGGTAGCCATATAGTAGAGTGTTGTTGGAGATTTTTGAAAGTCAGGGCAATGTATGCCACAACCTTAAGGGTCTCTTCCCTTAGTTTCGTCGTACGGATGTGCTCTTTCTCCTGAAGAGTCTTTGCAGCAGCTAGCTCTTTGGCATCCAGTGTCCACCGTTTAGGGTAATTAAAATTTGTTTGGGCTATAGCTTGAGGGTCCACATACCCGGCTTTCACACTTGGCATTTGTTTGACAATGTGCACTTGCATTCTATAAATCATGGCGTGGGTTAGTTACAACAAAATTCAAAGATTACATTCATATCATATCGGGAGGACATGGACTTACAGGCACCATATGCGAATTAGATTCATCTCCATTTCTCCTAGGTGAAAGCATGTTTGCATGTCATTGAAGTCAAAGACAATTTTCCTAGCTGGGCTTCCAAATGTGCCGGTGGGGAAGCATGCTTGTATGATATCTATGCTCGTTGGGAGAACACGCAAGTACCAATCATGGAACCTTCTCATTCCAAGTGGTAGGTGCTGGATGTCTCGGTTTGGTAGGAAGGGCTTGCCTCTTTCATATGTTTTCGGGCAATCCTTTGACCATTTGATGGCATCAACATTTAGATACTGCTTTGCAATTTGGTGGAGTTTGCTAGTGATGGCCTCCTCAGAACCCCGTGAGGGGACTTTTTAACTTGGTTCTCAGGCTTGAACTGGTCATGGGAAAACCACTTGGACACCGATGAGATGTCTTTGATCGGAACATAAACTGACCTTATGGTGATTGGATGCTTCTTTCGAAGTTCTCATTCAGGCACGTCCTCATCTTCTTGTGTTGTAGCTTTTTCAGGAGGCACTCGTTGTTCATGTATCGGCTGTGCTTGTTGAGAAGACCATGGTATCTCATGATGCACTTGCTCAGTACGAGCTGGAGAAGGTTGTGGCATCTCATTAGGCACATGCTCGCTAGGAGGCGGGGAAGAATGTGGCATCTCAGGAATGTGGGGGTCATGAGACGGTGAAAATATCTCCGCAACCTCAACAACTCACTCCAAATTTGGGAGAGGGGGAGGTGGCGAAGAAGTAGTCAATATAATGTCCCATTTATGCCAGAGGATGAACTGCCCCATAATGTCTTCGAGTAACACCAGCCCCTTGGGAGTTGCGTAGTCTATCCTCCACTACATGAACTTGGGCTTCAGTGTATATACCTCAACCCTAGTGTAGTCCGGTGATATCTTATTATTGTGGTGTAAGCCACCGAGAGGATGTGCCACACCCGTTGCCACCTCCATCACAATGTTCTGCCGGTCGCTGAGAAACACCAAGGTGCAACTAGTTGGTTCCCGTATGCGAACGACTAGGGTTGTGGCTGCAGTGGAACCTTGGCTGCTAGGAACTTTCAGAGGGCTGCCAACTAATGCCACTTCTCCTGGTGGCGTCACTAATATCCGTGGCTCTGTAGACAGTCCTTGCTCCTCCAGCGCCTTTGCAACTAGAGCCTTCACTTGGAGCTCAAGACTAGTCTCCTAATCTTGGTCATGTTTCTTGTACATGTGCCTGTCCTCTTCGAATCCTTGCTTCTAGGTCGTCCTTTTCCCTAGCCCCTGGTGCGGCCTGTATGCTCCTTGTTTCCCAAGCCAAGGCTAAGCTCGTCCCTCTCTCTGGAAGGATTGAATGAGCCCTTCTCCTTGTCTTCAGCATATTTTAGTATCCTTGATACCGCCTCTTGGGTCTCCGGCTTATTAAACTTAAGATTACTATCGGATGATTCTGTACTCCTCGCGTATATCCAGTCCCTTGAGCGTACCTTTAAATTTGTCACATCGATATTCCCAGCAGCTGCGGCCTCTTCATCCATCTTCCTAAACTGCTCTTCCTTAGCATAGTAGCCACCGGGGCCTAGATGATGGTGGTGTTTGTTCCTCTTTGCCAGCTCGGTGTTACGGGCACTGAGCTCCAATGCCTCCGGTGAAGTCTTCTGAGCCACGAGCTCCTCCCATTGACTAGGAGTTATTTTGCCGAACTCATTGAAGGGAGTTAACCCCTTTTGAATATACTTCGTGTTGAGCTCCGACCTCCAACGTCGGAATGACTCTCCCATCATCCTAATAGCATTTTTTTACCAATTTGTGCTTACCCTCCAGAAATCTAAAATTGACCTTCAGTTGTATATCCCATAGTGCATTCTTTATGTTCTCTGGTACCTCTTTCTAGTTAGGGATTACTGGGTTCAATTTATCTCTTACTAGGGCCCCGATCGCATTACGGAATTTTCCTCTTAATTCCTTCGGCTCAAGGATCTCCCCTGCTGGCCCGACCTCCGTTATCACATAGCATGCCTTATCTAGATATAGATTTCCTTTTCTATCCCCTCGTTTCCTCTTAGGCTTGGTAGTCGTGATTGTGTCTTGAGTTTGTGGAGCAGAGGCATCGTGATCCGTCTCTATGGCTATTGCCTCTGCTCTCCTTTCCTCTACTCCGTCTTATCCAGCGAGATGTCACAGACATCGACGTCATCTTTTTTGAGTTTCAGGAGGGACCTGTATATACGACAGGTCAAAGTGTTAGCAGAGGTAACACAGCCAAAGCTTTAGCAAAATTTACAAACTAAGGCTTTTTCCCTACCTCCTCGTTTGGGTCAAAATCCTTGTCCAAATCTTCCTCCGTTGGTCTCCTTCTGGCTTCACGTGGGAAAGGATCCTCGAGACTTTTATATCCCTCTTCTGAGTCATCATCATCATCATCATCATCCTCTTCTTCTTCGCCTTCAGCAGCCTCTCCTTTGGGGCCTTCCTCCTCGTCACACTGCTCCTGAGTAAGCATCACTTCTAGATCATTTTCTACCTCATTATCAAATTGTTCCTGAGTAAGCTGGTCCTCTAGTGCTTGCTCCTCAAGGGTTGGCTGCTCATCAGGCTCGGGGCATTGGGCTGCACTGTCTGATGTCCGCGACATTATTTCGCGCTTTATTATAATAGATGCAAGAAAGTGTGCTTTAGGTACGTGAGAAGGTATAAGAAATAAAAAAGGTCTATAAACCAAAGTAGTCCTATAAAACAACAATATATCAAAAAACGAGTAGTAGCATTAGTAGATGCCTCAGAAACATGTTAATTATCATTTGATCATGAACTTGGAGCATCAAGGCATCATAACAGAGAAGAGAGGAGAAGGTAATGTAGGGGCGGCTACTAATGATGCCAAGTTCCTCACAAGTTTTTGATCATCAGCTCATACTCCATATAATATATGGACTTAGACAATTTCATCATCGGCAAAACAAAAGAGAGGAGAGGAGAGGAGAGAGGAGATTTGGCAAAAAAAACCAACAGCTGCTTAGCAAACATAGTGCAGCAGCTGATGGCAAAAGACAGGACAACAAGTCCTAGGCGAGTCCTGGGAGATTTGGCAAAAAAAGCAACAGCAGCCAACAGTTAGTAGCTAGAAGTAGCAAGTAGTAGTAGTTGAGTAGTAGGAGTAGTAAGAGGAGGAGTAGTAAGAGGAGTAGTAGTAGGAGTAGTAAGAGGAGTAGGAGGAGGAGGAGGAGAGTAGTAGTAGTAGTAGTAGTGGTAGGAGTAGTAGTAGCAGCAGCAGCCGCCGCCGCCTACTGAACATAAGTAAAGAGCAAGTAGCAAATTTAACAGAGAACCAAATAATTTGATGATTTTTTTACAATACTGATTATCTAATAAAACATAGCAGTCTACATGCGATCTAAAAAGTAGATTTAACATATGATAATAACCCTAACTAATAAAATAGAGCAGCCAAACTTGAAATGCTAAGAACCCGTATTCACATGTGAAATGCCAATAAAGCACTGCACCTAGCATAAATGCCTTTTTTTGTTAATTTTGGCATTAAAGCTGCATAAATAGCACCAGACTTGACTTTTGTATCCATCTCGTCATTTTGTCAGTCATCTCATTTCACATGTGATAGATGATATAGCACTTTATAAATGTGTCAACAAAAGTCAAGTCTGGTGCTATAATGAGTTTAAGTGGAGACTAGACTAGATGAGTCATCTCATTTCATAGGTGCTATAATGACAGATTTGATCTTATCATACAGATTAAAGCTGCATAAATAGCACCAGACTAGACTTAAGCTGAGTTACCAGATTAGATGTCATCTTATTTCAACAAGTCATCTGTGCTAGAATGAGTTTAGCTTATTATAAATGTGTACAGTTCTCTGATAAGTTTAAGTGTAGAAAATAGAACCAAATGGACGTTATAAATGAAGATATTACAAACTACGACCGCTACCGTTGTACCTAAAACTAGACTTGCACTGTCTGACGGGCAGAAAATAGGAAAACAAGTGCTGAAACGGTATAGCTTTTGCTGCCTTTTTGAGAGAGAAAAAAAACTATCCAACAGGCACAGTTCTCACATAGCCAATTATACGTTCTTTTAGAGTTTTATTAGTTCAGTATGTTTGAAAGGTATATCTATTGTACAACTGAGTTGCAGCAAAAATCCCCATTGTAGCTGAACTGAATCCAGAAGAGAATACATCAGTTTTACTTCTCAGGTGGGGCACAATACCTGAATGACACCAACGAGCACTTGACTCCTAAACAGACTTGTATAATTTCACTAGTTCCCAATCAGTAGTCCAGCAATGTGTACTTAATTCCGATAACATATATAACGGCCACATAATGACAAATTATATAGCACTTTAGCAGAGTTCAGAGACTAGTCACAACAGAACCTCCACTAAAACATCAAATGGCTTAAGGAACCGACACCTAAATCACAGAACACTTAGCACGGCTCGGGAGTCGACTGGACGGTGGAGACAGCACACGTCCACAGAGCCAGCCAGCTCTATGGACAACATATATGTCCACAATATCAAACAATGAAGCAGTAAGTAGTACATGTGGGCAGCGAACCGTTGCCAAATCAAACAATGGTTTTGTTCTTTCCATGGGCGGGCTCCTGTGGTGCATATAAAATAGATACTACTTCTATCCTAAATTAATTAAGTGTAGTTTAAATTTATACTAAGTAAATAACTCTACCAATATAATAAGGTCATCTAGCTCTCCATTGGACTGTTTAATTAGTTGTCGGTAAACAACAAGAGTAACGAGTCTTTGACCTTCACTTCACAAACATCCTAGCCAAGTGCTAAAGAGATGCAAACAAACATGAACTTGTTGGAAAATCTGCATGCATGTTTAACTAATTGACATAAAAAATATCGCTTTATCCCGTCAGGGGAAGAAAAGATGGTAAATTGACGAATTTTGGTACCAGGTCAGGCTCAATGGTGGAAATGTAACATCCAAGGACCATGCCTTTAGGTTTACTGAAAAGAACAAGTTTTCAGTTGATTTCACAGAAATGCAGGATTCATGGGTCCTTTTCAAGTCCCTACTACTATTCTAGACCAATGGTTTTGCTTTCTTTCCTTGAAAGCTTTTTTAAAGTAATTAATAGCACAAAAGTGATTACTACTCCCTCCCTCTGTCACCGAATAAATTAATTCCTAGAATTCCTAGAATCGAACAAGCACTTGAAATCAATTGAGAAGCAGGAAAGAGTGGATATGAACTCACATTGGGCCTGAGTCGCCTAGGCCTAGACCGACGCAGCGCCTGCAGCTAGCTGGCGTTGGCCACCTTGAGCACGGCTGACTCGTAGGTGCCGATGTTTCCGACGATCCTCTTGGTCGATTGCAGGTACACGTACGCCTCCACGGAGACCAGTACGGACGGTGGCTCCCACTGCCTGGAGTGGAACAGGAAGCCGAGCTCGGCGGGGCAGGTGCGGAGATGGGGCCGTCGGCCAGTCAGAAACCCTAGGTCAGGGAGGAGGGGGCGCTCGGGTGCGGGGAGGGGGCACGCGGGGCCGGCGTCAGAACAGGTTCGGGAGGCAGCTTGACGGCGTCGGAGAAGAAGAGAGTGCCCAACATGTAACTCCGGTGTGCGGCCTTGAATATATAGTCGGGATGATTTGTAGGGGCGATTCCTGTTCTAGCCGCCCCTACAAATGCATTTGTAGGGGCGGTTCCTGATCCAGCCTCCCCTACAAATAGTTTCTATTTTTTAAATTATAAATTCTATATTTTTTATATCATAAAAACATAAAGTAATATAAAAAATTTGTGTATATGCACAAATATAATATTTTATATTATTCTATATATGAAGAAATATATATATAAACAATTGCGGTCAAAACAATATAGAAAACAAAAAAAACAAAAATTAAAAATTTGAATTTTAAACTTCGACTACAATTTTATGACACTAAATGAAATAAAATAAAAATATTATAAACATAAAAGTTGTATAACTCATCAATATGTATAACTTTTATTTTGGTCATCTTGTCATGTGACTTTGTTTGAACGATTCAAATTTTGAAATTCAAACAATTTCAACTTGAAATAATATTTTAAAAGAGTAAATGATTTCAGATGAAAAACTCATGAATACCAAAGTTGTAGAACTCATCAATATGTACAACTTTTATTCTGATCATATTTTCATTTGACCAAATTTGAATAGTTGAAATTTTGAATTTCACTAAATGGCAACTTCAAACAAGATTTTGAAACCTTAAATGATTTCAACAATAAAAGTCGTGAACATAAAAGTTGTTGAACTCCTCACTATCTACAACTTTTATTTTGGTCACTTCTTCATGTGACAAAGTATTAGTAAACATTGTTCATAAATTCACATATGACTCATAGTTTCATGAATTATATGAGAAACATGTTGATTTATAAACAATGTTTACTATCACTTTGTCAGATGAAGAAATGATCAAAATAAAAGTTGTAGATCTTGATGAGTTATATAACTTTGGTATTCATCACTTTTTCAGCTGAAATCATTTAATGGTTGAAAATCTCGTTTGAACTTGTCATTTTTTTAAATTTGAAAATTTGAAGTGCTCAAACTTTGTCAAATGAAAAGAATGACCAAATCAACACACTAACTTGATAGGGCAAGATTTTAGAAAATTTTAGGAAAAAAATCATCACATTTGGAGTTAGTATGAGGGAGAAAGACTAGTTACAAATTTTACCCAGAGATTAAAAAGAAAAATCATAACTGTTCATGATGATCAATGATGAACAAGTGTGATTTCTCTTTTTAATCTGCGGCTGAAACTTGTAACTAGTTTTTCTCCCTCGTACTAACTCCAAATGTGATGATTTTTTCCCTAAAATTTTCTAAAATCATGCTCTATCATTTTAGTCTAGTCATCTATCTTTGTCACTAATTTTGAACAATTCAAATTTTAAATTTTAGAAAATGACAGCTTCAAATCTGATTTTCAAACACTAAATAATTTCAGCTGTAAAGGTGATGAATATAAAAGTTGTATAACTCATCAAGATCTCCTACTTTTATTTTGGTCATTTCTTCATTTCATAAAGTGTTAAGTGATTTTATAAAGTTTTAGTAGTAATAGAGTAGATGTTCAAATAGAGTCATCTGGATGTTGCAAAGGGTAGTATCACACGCATGCATAAATATAGTCTCACACACATACAAAAATATGTAGTCTTACACACATATATAAATATATAGTCTCACACGTATGCATAAATGAAGTCTTACAAACACACATTTACACAAACACTCCACGTTCAACAACTAGCTAGCCCGCTATAACGACTTTTCCCTTGACACCTTTTTTATCCCATGGCAATATGTCTTTGGGGAGGTTCTTTTCTAAAACATTGATCTTCTTAGGAAAGTCTATGAATAGCGGTATCTCATCGTAGTTATTGTAAACTTCAAAATCGTCCATGCCATCAACTCCAATAATGTGCTGTTTTCTGGAGGCAACCACATGCTTTGTCTTCTTCTTCGGGGAGAGGTTACTTTGTGGGTCAGACATATAGAAAACTTGTGCAACACATGAAGCGAGCACCCATGGGTCATCTTGGTAGCCTAGATTCTCGAGGTCCATGACTCTCAATCTGATCTCGTTCAGTTGGTGTTGTTTGATCCAGTGGCATCGAAATAGGGCCATCGTTATATCCCTTCCATAGTCAAGTTCCCATATCTCTTCAATGATGCCAAAGTATTGGATCTTTCGCCCCAATCCATTGAGAGCCTCTATTCGAACGCCATTGTTTTGGTTCACATATTTACTATCCTTTGCGTGGGTATAGTACGTATACCCATTGATGTCATAAGCATTCCAAGATGTCACATGTCTCGATGGCCCCTCTGCCAACCTACTGATGGTAATAGAGTCTGTGGTTTCTCCAGGCGGTATGTTTTGGTCCTTCAACCATATAGTTTGTCGTTGCTTGTGCTGTTTCATGACCCAATCATCTAAATGGCCATTTCTCTCCGCTATAATGGTAGCTAAGTGTTCATCAATGTACGGTTGCATCAGTTGTGTATTCTGCAAGACACTGTAATACGTCCGACTCACCTCTTTGTAATCATGGTCGATGAACACTTTTCTACCACTGGTGCCCTTCCTAGCCAGCCTACCCTTATGATGAGAATCGGGTTTACCAATCCCTTTCTGTACTTTTAGGTACTCTTGACAGCACTCGACGACTTCTTCAGTACTATAACCCTCTATCATGGAGCCCTCTGGGTATGCTCGATTATGCACGTATCGACTTAAAACCGACATGAACCGCTCGTAGGACCACATTTCATGCAAGTAGCAAGGGTCCAGCGCCTGTATCTGATGAACCATGTGAATCATGAGATGTGGCATTATATCAAAAAAGCAGGAGGTAAACACATCTCCAGTTGGTTTTGTGTCTCCACCACAAATTCATGTAGGTCACTCAGCTCTTGCTTGCCAATCGTCTTCTATGAGATCTTCGAAAAGAAGTAGCACATGCGGGTGATGGCCATTTTCAAGAACTCTGGCTTTATAGCCCTGATTGCAATAGGTAGAAACACTGTCAGCATCACATGGCAATCGTGAGTCTTGCAGTGTGTTATTGAAAGTCCTTCATCGACACTAGCTTCTTAACATTTGCTGAAAACCTAGTCGGGACTTTGATCCCCCTCAGAAAAGTGCATATAGCTCTCTTCTCGTCTTGTGTTAGGTTGAAGCACGTCATGGGTAGAGTATATTTTTCATTAGCCTCAGGTACCGAGTGAAGCTGTGGCATCACATTTAGCTGCACCATGTCTTTCTGTGCTTTTAGACCATCCTTTGACTTGCCTGTGTCTATCAAGGTAGCAATGAGACTCTCAAAGATATTCTTCTACACGTGCATAGCATCAATGGTATGGGGGACCTCCAAGTCTAGCCAATAAGGCAGATACTGAAAGAAGATCGATTGTTTCTTGAAAGGTACGCCTTCGACAGGAGGTGTGCTTCTATCTCTGTTCATCCCATCCGGATTCTTCTTTCCATAGACGACACGTATGCTTTTCACCATTCTATACACATGTTCTCCGTTATGATGTCTCTCCGGTGGGGGTTCAATCTCCGGAGCATTATCATAAAATCTAAAGAACAATTTGCTGCGGTGCTTGTGACTTGTATTTAAAAAGCATCGGTTCCTTAGGTAAACTATCTTCTTGGATGCATCTAGGTACACCCATGTAGTACCATCCAAGCAAACCAAGCATCACGTCTTTCCTTTGATCTGTCCAGACAAAGCAAACAGCGTGGGATAATCATTGGTAGTAACAAATATTATTGCTCTACATATGAAGTCCTCCTTTTGAAACGTATCGTACATCTGCTTCCCATGCCTCCATAGCCTCTCCATTTCTTGTATCAAAGGCTCGAGGAGAAGGTACTTTCTCTTCTGACACAACCATGTTGAGATGTTGTACATGGTCAAGATCACTGGCCATGTGCTGTGGTCGCTCATCCTCTCATTGAAGGGATTCATTCCATCGGTGCTCAAGCTAAACCGTACATTCCTTATGTCATCGCTGAATTCTTTGTGCTTCTCATCAAACCTTTGCCACTGACTACAATCAGTCAGGTGTGCAATCTTATCATCATCCACCTTGCGCTCATCATCCCACCATGTCATGAGTACGGCTTCTTTAGGGTTTAGGAAGATACGTCTCAAGCGGTCGGTCACTAGCAGGTACCACATTACCAAGGCAGGAATTCTTCTCTGCTTTGCATCGTTGCCTAATGGAGTGTCCTCTAGGGGCTGAGATTCTTGTACCACCTTTTTTGTACCCTTCTTATTCCTCTTTTTCTCCGTGGAGGGTTCGTCCTCACCGAAAAGGTCATTGTTCTTGTATCGGTTGGCCCCACACTGGGGACATTTATCTAGTGACTTAAATATTTCGCCATGAAAAAGTATACAGTGGTTGGGGCATGCATGGATTTTTTTCAACCCCCATTATCAATGGACTTATGACCTTCTTCGCTTGGTATGTGTTGGCAAGAACTGAGTTTGGTTATGGCAGCACCCATGACAGGAGATGCAATAGATCATTGAAACTACAGTCTGACCAGTCCTACTTAGCCTTCAGGATGAGCAGCTCAAGCACAAAATGTAGCAATATCCAATGTGTCAGACAGCCATTTTCAATACCATACACAGTCTCCTTCGATACTTTTATCACTCTTTCCAAATTTTCTAGACCTTTCAGGCTATTTAGTAAAATCTCTGGTCTAAGGGCTCGAATCATGTCCTCCAAATCATCTTTATTCATGACACGTGCTCCACCATCATTATTAGCACCATCTTCGTCGTTACCATCCCAACCACCAACATCACCATATTGTTCATTACCAAACTCGAAATTCATTCGTGCATCAAGCTCTGCTGAATATTGGGACAGGGATTCTATGGTTTCGTCGTCGTATTTCTCCTCATCCTCGTCATTAACAATAATCGTTTCACCATGATGAATCCACACTGTGTAGTCCTCAATAAATCCTCGCATAATCAAATGTGATCTGATGATAGTCACATCTATCCATGTCATGCGGTTCTTGTAATCTTTACAAGGGCAAATAATTGTATTCTTATTCTCTTTCAATGTCGTTACATGCTTCTTTGCGGCTTCAATAAATTTATCCATCTCTTCACGGAAACATGCCTTGAACCTTAACGAACCATACATCCAAGAGTTCATGTACTCCATCTTTTACAACAACAACAAAATAAATATTAAAGGACTACTTATTCAGATGTATATAAAAATAAATTAAATTAATAATTACTTGAGAATAATTGTATATACTTCAGATATATATGAATATAAATCTAATATAATTACATGAAGCATACAAACACACCATGGTAGAGAAAAATTAATTAATGGTCCATTTATCCATAAATAATTAAAATACATATTTATTGATTACAATAAACAATTTCAAAGACAACAATTAGCAATAATTATACTTTACCCAATATCTTTTATATAAACCCTAGTCCAATTTCATCAAACATAAATTTACAGAAACGAAATTAATAAAAAACCAAACCCTAGATCTAGATCCACATGCACATGAAACATTCATAAAACTAACTAATTATTCACTAAAATAAAAAAACATGGACCAAATAAGGTACTGATCATATTCTCCTCCCTAATTTACCCTAGTACATTTAAAACTTAGGTCTAATTTGCTTCATAAGTAGCTCAAGCACCATAAAAGAGAGAGAAAAACAAAACTCTAAGTACTCACTAACCAACCATTAAAACTTTAAAAAAAATGTGGAATAGTATTTTCTTATCTTCTACAACCTCTCTACCAAAGGATTTGAGACCAAAACCTTCCCCCCTTAGTAGAGCAATTTTTGGAGGAGCCCAAGGCCTTCCCACCTTTCTTTCACGGGTTGGAGTGAGTGACCCGAGGAGGAAGAAGTACTGCAGTTGTTTTATATGTGGGTCATTTGTAGGGGCGGCTGGTGATTGAGTCGTCCCTACAAATCCGAGCTATATATACGTGGGCATTTGTAGGGGCGGCTCAATCACCAGCCGCCCCTACAAATAGAAATTCCAGGGGCGGCTGGTGATTAAGCCGCCCCTACAAATCAGACCTCATTTGTAGGGGCGGCTCGTATCACCGGCCGCCCCTACTATTCCATTTGTAGGGACGGCTGATGTCTGGGCACCCGAGCACGCTACTGTAGGGGCAGCTCCATCACCCGCCGCCCTAAAAAAAATTCACCCATAAATAAAAAAACGTTTTTTACCTAGTGACTGCCTCAACCTCATGGGCATCGCGGAGACCCACCACACGTATCATATCGTCCACGCAGTGACTCACGTACCATATGTCGATTTCGATGCTGTTCTACACTCACAATGCGTTTTTATGTATCTAATACATTGTAAACATGGACATGCATTGAATCTTTACAACTATACCTTGCACAAGTTAACTAGGAAATTGCTACAAATTAGTGTGTGGGTTTAATGTTCTCTCCAATTAATAGACTATATTTGTTCATAGTATATCTATAGTAAGAATAATGGCACATTGCATTGCACCAACCTGAAGTATCGTCTGTTCTATTTGCAGCTTGGAATCCAAGAGTTTCCGTACATATGATGGGTACGACATTGTAACGCACTAACGCTGGCCATGGTTAATAATGATTTCCATGTGACCCCTCTACTCAGACACATTTAACTGTAGGAGCTCTAGGCTTGCACATGGTACATCGATTTTGGTCATCATTGAGAATTTTATTTTGCTTTTCAAAGCAATCATTTTTTTGCAATCTAGTGACACAAATTCCACGCACTACTAGTTAAGCAATAGTCAAATAATCTGTGCAAACCTTAAGAAAAAAAAACTGACATCAGTACTATGTTCTGTGGATGGAAATGGCATTTATCAGCATGCATGTTACAGATTAAGTAAATATCAGTAAATTTGTACTAATATTATTTTCTGACCAATTAAATTTGTACTAGTTTGGCAAATCAGCTAAATGTTGCATCTATGATGAACTGTTTTTTTTTTTTTTTGCATTGATAATGCATATTGTTATCCTCTTTATGCAGGGTTCGTAAAGCACGCAACATAGAACAGCTCTCAAAATCATGTGATGATATATTCAACAAGCTCATTCAAAGTGGCGTCCCTTCAGAACAACTATATGACACTGTCTGCAAGCAGGTAATTCTCTACGGAGTACATCCCTGAAGAGTGCAATGTGCTATCAAGCTTTTAGTTGATGTATCATTTTCCTTTTGCCGCAGGAGGTCGAAATTGTTCTGACAGCGCATCCCACCCAAATAAATCGGCGAACTTTGCAATATAAGCACCTAAGAGTAGCAGTGAGTTTAACATCTATAGTTTATAAAAGTACCTTTTCTTGATTTCCCTTCATTGGTTAGTTGCAGAGTTATTATGTTCCATAGGATATCAAACACTAATTATACTCTTACACATTTTTTTTAAATAAAAATTACTGCATCGGCTATTTCAATGACCGATGGAACTGTGTTGTAGCATCTTTTGGAGTTCAATGGGCGCCCTGATCTAAGCCATGAGGATAAAGAAATGCTAATTGAAGATCTGCTATACATCAGAACTAAGAGGATTTGCATAGTAATTCTTTTATTCTCCTCTTTTCTTTATCATATCTGAACCCCACAACTTTTATTATGTAGGTAAGGGAAATCACATCAATATGGCAGACGGATGAGTTGAGGCGCCATAAACCTACACCAGTTGACGAAGCTAGGGCTGGTAGGAAAAATTTAAGCATTCTGGGCTATGGTTTGTCACTCTTATGCCGTCTATCTACAATTTAATTATTTTTGTTGACTTTATTTGTAGGTCTTCATATTGTGGAGCAATCCCTTTGGAAAGCGGTACCACACTATCTTCGCCGTGTTAGCAGTGCTCTAAAGAAGGTACACATAAAATGATTGCTATTTTCTTGGATTTAAATTAACATCTGTTTGACTCAAGAAACCTAAACCTTTCATTCATACTTCACATATAGCACACTGGCAGACCACTTCCGCTAACCTGCACACCAATCAAGTTTGGTTCTTGGATGGGTGGTGACCGAGATGGGAATCCTAACGTTACAGCAAAAGTAAGATCTATGTAGTTTCAAAAAAAAGTAAGATCTATGTAATAAGATATCAATGCCTTGGTGCATTTTCACTAATCTTATACTATTGTAATGATGTGATGGAGTCGCCTTTTCTAAGAGTTCGATGCGATCAGGAATGCTGAAACAATCTGTCATTTCTACGATGCAGGTGACTAGGGATGTTTCATTGCTGTCCCGGTGGATGGCAATAGACTTTTACATCCGGGAATTAGACAGTCTCAGCTTTGAGTTGTCTGTCAAGAGATGCAGCGACAAGGTCGCAAGCTTGGCTAATGACATAATGCTCAAAGGTTAGTTTCATGGTATATCTACCCGATTATCAAATCTAGATTATTTCCAGTTTCACCAGAAGTTGCTAGTCACTGTCACCTATGACAACTGATATATTGTTAGTTTGTTAATAGTTTGAGATGGTAACATATATCTGTGGTCTAGAAACGATCTTGACCTTTTTATTGTAGCACATTCCTTATGTGATGTGCATATTTCAAATAAAGTTCATTGGATTATTTTGTGTTGATGTTTTAGAGGGGACTATACAGAGTCGGCATCCGAGGAGCTAAAGGCCAATACCTGGAACAAAACAGTACCACAGAACAATGCAAAGCTTCATCATAACTTGGCTCTGCCTGCACAACTTCCTTCTGGTGATGATCTTCCTTCATGCACAGGTATATTTCTCTGTCTGGAGTAGCTAACTTTATGTTCTGCTTTATAGAAAAAGTATGTCAATGAAGTTTGATTAACCCTATGCTGCCTGCTCGTCTTAATCACTACTATGCCTCAACCTAGATTCGATCAAATCGGTGTATTGTAGTATTTAAAAAGTTATTTAGAGCATTCCTTTAAATTTCCTTTTTATGAAAGGAGGATAAACCTCTGCTTATAAGAAAGTAACGTAGTTTAAATTTCCATTTATCATATGGATGAGTTCAATTAGATCTTTAGTTAACGAGCCTCCTGTTTAACAATGATCTCTAATACCACCTGGTTTTCCTCCGGTAGCTTCTAAATGGATTTTTTCAGTGCCATATAATCTCCCCATGATTTTCTAACCTTGAGTAATTGCACTTGACACAGAATGCAGTGATGGAGAATCTCAATTTAGGATGATTAATCTTCCAAGGAACTCAAGTCGTACGGTAAGAACAAAAAAAAAGTGATGTCTGAAAATGTTTATTTTTGTATGTGAAGTTCTCTGAGCAACTGTTAGCAATCTATCAAATTTATGCTTACATCTGGTCAGATAGGCATACACATCAATACAGATTTGCTGGATATGAGACCTGGTCTCACCTAGTTTAAATATTGACTACTTAGGTATGAAAAGTAGCGAAAAAAAATGTGCTTCTGGCCACAGTTTCGTTAAGTAATACTCCGTATTTTTATCCAGCAAGGCAGTAAGCACTTCCTATTCATATAGATTTACTATGAAATTGTTTTCTTGCAATAAAAGTTAGTTCATGGTTCATGTTTTCCAGGGGACTCTTAATTTAACAGAAAAATTTGAAGACAGTCCATTGTCATCTCCTACTGGTCGTCAACCACAGATAAGTAGAACTCCAAGTGGCCATCAACTAAGGAAGTTGTTCAAAGAATCTCATATAGGTCGATCAAGTAGCTTCCAGAAGCTACTTGAGCCAAGCCTATCTGACAGACCAGGAATTATTCCTTACAGGGTTGTCCTTGGTAATGTGAAAGAAAAGGTCAGAATCATCATTTTCCATTTAGAAATATATTGTCAATATAAGAAATGATTATCATATAGATCCTATGTTTATCTTGCATATTTGTTATACAATAAAAACTATAAATCCAATTGTTTGGAAAATAGAGTGTTCTATACTCAAATTAGTGGACTTTCACATGAGTTTTTTTGTTGATTGTGTTTATCGTAATTTCTTTGGTCAGCTGGTGAAGACACGCAGACGGCTTGAGCTTCTGCTTGAGGATCTACCATGTGACTATGACACTGAAGAATATTGTGAAACATCAGATCAACTTTTGGAACCTTTGCTCTTATGCCATCAATCTCTGGTGAGTCCTCTTCTATAACCGTGCTTGAAGAATGCCGAGTTAGTCCTTTGATGCTTGAGTAATACTTTAAAATACAAAATACAATCACAAGTATCCATGCTGGAACATTTGTCACAAATATTCCTAATGCTATTGAAAGTTGATTTTGTCAATGCTAATATTTTGCTGCATAAACCATAACTGGTCATGGGCGTGATGAGAAATACAAAATGCAATCCAAGTCTACAAATAACTTTACACATGGCATATTTTATTAAATATACAGAGAGGATGCAAATAAGAAAGATAAGTTTTTATTTCAAAAGAACAGAAAACTTATATGCAATTTAAATTGGTAAAATAAAACTATGAAGTTGCAAGAAACAGCAAAGGTAGGTTTAAAGAATATATCCTTAACTCTTATTATCCGAATTGCTCTTGTACTGAGCACCACTCACACTTGCCATTACTCTATGAAGCAATCATGCGGATCTAGCGTCCTTGCCGATGGCCGGTTAGCAGATTTGATACGAAGGGTTGCAACCTTTGGTATGGTTCTTATGAAGCTCGATGTACGCCAGGTATATACTGATGAAAACTGCAGCTGCTTTTGCTTGCTCAGTTTCTATTGTTCCTTTTTTTTCCGCATATCCTACTGTTCCTATTGATAACTTCAGAAAAGCTTAGGTAAAGTTGTTTATTGCTTTAGGAATCTGGCCGTCACACGGAAGCACTTGATTCCGTCACATCCTACTTGGATCTTGGTGTTTATAGTGAGTGGGATGAAGAATAGAAGGTGGATTTCTTGACTAGAGAGCTGAAAGGGAAGCGCCCTCTAGTACCCCAAAACATAGAGGTTTGTCCTTGCATGTGTAAATTGAAGCAACCATTTCCAATCTCAGCTACAAAATGTTGTTTAGATATTATCCAATGACACCTAAGCACATTATTCAGAGTAAAAAGAGAGTTCATTTGTTTAGGGTATTCCCTGCTAGATATTTCCCTACAAATCGTTCAGAGTCACTCTAGTGAGTTTCATATTCTTATGTTGCAACATCATGTTAGAATATCGTTCTGAATACGAGAGATAAAACAGATCAAAGTTATCAAGTCTTGTTAGAAATAAGGTAGTCACCTTGTTCGCTGATGTTAAAATTTAGCTTATGCTGATATTTATGCTGAAATGTTGTAATAGGAAAACATTGTTCCATGGCTAAATAGTAGTTCTGAATAACGAACAGGGCCAGTATTTATTTATATGGTATAGGCCCATGCATAGTCCAGTTTATGACTATCTAACTGCATAGTCCTTTAAGAAAAAAAAATAAGGGGAAATTCTACACTAACACATTTACATTTGTATTTATTTCTTTTGTATAGGTTGCTGCAGATGTGAAAGAAGTTCTGGACACCTTCAAAGTTGTTGCAGAACTAGGGAGTGACTCACTTGGAGCATATGTCATTTCAATGGCCTCAAATGTATGAAGAGACACCATCTGTAATGCAGTAAATGATAAAGAAAAAGTGAAAAAAAATCTGCAGTCAATATTTTTTTTTTTTGAAACGAATCGGCAGGAGAGCTGCCTGCTATATTAAAAAGAAGGAACGTCCAGACGGACACTGTACAAACTCAGTCAACTTGACTCTGTACACAACTAGAAAATCAAAAAACACAAAAAACACAATTGAAAACTAGGAGAGAAGTTGAAGGAAAGTAGAAAGGTGCTTTGCTCCCGCCAAGATCCACAGTCTCGCCTCGTCTTTGATTCTCTGAAGAACCATAAAATTGGTGGACTCTGTGTGCTCAAAAACTCTCAAATTCCTCTCCTTCCAAACTTCCCAGCAAACTAGTATAATGAGCGAACGTAGGCCTTTCCTCCTCGTACTCGGCGCATTTGACATCGCCGTCCACCAGTTCTCAAGTGTCTCGCTATGTGGCCATGCACTCGGGTGTAGGTTGGGGTTTTGTGCCCAGGTGGCAATTTCCTTCCAGAGGCGCTTCGTGAATCTGCAGTCCCTGAAAAGATGCACGCCTGTCTCCGCATGAAACCGGCATAGTGTGCAGGTTCCTTGGCTTGGCCACCTCCGAGCTTCCAATCTATCAGCGGTCCAAACTCGGTTTTGAATCGCAAGCCAACTGAAGAATTTGCATTTAGGCGGTGCCCAAGGTTTCCAAATGAGTGCCTCAAAGTTGTTTTTGGTTGCACCAATAAACTGGGCATGGTAAGTAGAGGATGTTGTGTATTCACCATTTTCCTCAAATTTCCAGGAAAGGTTATCTGGCGTGCCCGTTCTTAGAATTATGCGCCTACTTGCTTGCCATAGATGTGTGTATTCAGCTAAGTGCTGGGCAGAGAAACTATGATGCTGAAGGTTGATGTCGCGAATCCAATTATTATCAAGGAGTGCCTGTTGCAGAGTTCTATTTTTCCTTCTGGAGATGGCAAAGAGGTGTGGCGCTACGTCGCATGGCCGCTGACCGTCTAGCCATGCACTCGACCAGAACAATGCTCTTTTTCCATCTCCTATTGTTAAAGTTGTGGATGCCGCAAAAAGGAGCTGATCGGTCGTGTTACATGGGGTTTCATCCCCAAGACTACCATCAGAACTTGCTGACCATTGTCGCCATAGCCATCTCAACCTTAATGCCCTTGCAAACATCCCTAGATGGAGGATGCCCAAGCCTCCAGAATATTTGGGTCTAGCTGACCTCGGCCAACTGACCTTGCATTTTCCTCCTGTTAGCGTCTCGGCGCCTGCCCACAGGAACCTCTTCCTCTGCCGATCGATGTCCTTGATTGTCTCTTTTGGTGCACGGAGGGATGTGAGGAAGTAGACTGCTTGCGAAGTAAGGACCGCTTTAACCAGAGTCGAGCGACCTGCTAGGTTAATTTGGCGCCCATTCCAAGCAGTGAGCTTGCTGACCGTTTTGTCTACCAGAGGCTGGAAGTCCACACGCCTTAGGCGCTGATGCGTTAACGGTAGGCCTAGGTATTTGGTTGGGAAGCATGAAATTTCTGTTGGAGAGCCAGCAAGGATTTCATTTAGATTTAACCCTTCACACCGTATAGGGATGATTGTGGATTTCTGAAAGTTGGTTTTTAGTCCTGAAGCCTCACCAAACAAGGTTAGGAGCTCGGCCATAGCTAAGATGTCTTCCCTTGTTGGCTTGACAAAAATGGCCATGTCGTCAGCATACATTGAAGCTCTAATTTGAGTTGTTCTTCCCCTCAGCCTGGACAAATGTCCTTTTTCAGTTGCTAGATCAAGCAATTTTTGCAGTGGATCCATTGCTATGACAAACAATAGAGGTGATAGCAGATCGCCTTGACGAAGCCCTCTGCCATGTTTGATAGGCGCGTTTGGGATGCCATTCAATAGAAACCTCGTCGAAGAGGTGAAGAGAAGTGCAGCGATCCAGTCTTGCCATCGACTAGGTGTCGATGTTTCACCACCGATAGCCTGCCACGGGGGTACCCGGGGCAGTATGTTCGGGCTTCGGCGTATGCTGAACTCGATGGTTAACGCAAAAGACAGTCGATTTATCCTGGTTCAGGCCCTCGATCGTAGATCGAGTAATAACCTTATGTCCAGTCGGCGTTAGCCTTTACGTTGGATTGATTGTGATATGTTGTGTTGTACAATTGTCGTCCTCTTCTCTCAGGAGCCCTGCCCTCCTTTATATAGTCAGGAGGCCAGAGTCCTAGTCGGTTTACAATGAGATTTCCTAGTAGGATTACTTAATAGTTTTACTACTAAGATTATATGGGAAGAATCCTAGTTGGATTAGATCTTCTCTCTCCCTTGCAGGGTATCCTGTGGGTCCCGCATCGACAAGCCCCCGAGCACTTCATGGTTGAGCTCTGAAAGTCTCGCTTTGCTCCTTTGAGTCTTGTTGAGTAGGAACAGAATGTCATCCGAGTGCTTTCTGGAGTGAAACCTTGTAGCGCTTCTTGGGATCTTCGAGTGGTGAGTGCTTTTTGAAGAAAAAGTACATCCATCTGGTTGTAGCCCCCGAGCCTCTTGCTATTTGGAACAAGGAGCTGGAGGATCTTGTCTTGAAGTTGCTCTGATTGTTCGTTGAAGTTTTATCAAAAAGAACTCGAATATGGCTCGTTCCGGGTTCTTTTTTGTCGTAATGTCTTGAAGTGGTCTGCGTTGAGGAAGTCCTTTGGTGACGTGCGCTTTTTTGAAGAAAAAGTGCACTCACTGAGTGTAGCCCCCGAGCCTCTTGCTATTTGGAACAAAAAGTTGGAGGGTCTTGATCCTTTATGTTGTTTGAAAATTTGTGTTCTTAAGTAGTCCCCGAGACTTGGATTATGTCATCATCCGAGTAGTTTTGCGGCATCTTTCCGTAGCGGCCCTTTAGTCTTGGATTAAACCATCATCCGAGTAATTTCGCGGCATGCAGCCTCCGAGCTTATGTCCGAGTTCTTTTTGGGTGGGTGCAATTTTTCGTAAAAATTGCACTCACTGAGTGGAGCCCCCGAGCCTCTTGCTTTTACTTGCAAAAGTTGGAGGGTCCAGATTCTTGTCTTCAAAAAAATTCTGGGGCTATGTATCCCGTAGCCCCGTGCTTTGTTCGAGTTCTTCTCTTTAGAAAAGAAGTCGGATGAAGAGTCTTGATGTGTCGTCGTCGTTGTAGTCTTGAGTTTCTTGTATTCTTGGTCCTTTGTCTTTGGTTTCGAGCCTTCGGGAGTAGTTGAAATGAAGGCCGATCTCCCTAGCTTAGTGTTGATTAAGCTATGATGCTGGCCGAGCCCCCGAGCGTATATCTGTGTTGTTTCGTTCAGGAAGAACTCGGATGCGAGGTCTTGGCGTATTCTTTGATAGTCTGCTGTTGTCAGATGTAGTTGTATGGTGGTGGTTGAGTGTAAATGTCTTTTGTTCACGGGTTGTACTGTGCTGGTATATTCTTCCGAATATGCCTGTCTTCGAGTACTGTTTCCTCTCGCCTGAGTCATTCATTATTGAGTCCTGTCTTTAGGCTTATTTCGTTGGTACTCCTAGTCCATGTGCGCCGCTCCTTTGGTCTATAAATACTGTCCCGGAGTGCTTGTTTTCATCCATTAGACATTCTGTTGAAACCTTCATAGTTATGAACATGGTAGTTTGTGAAGTAGAACAGCCCCTGGGCATATTTTGTAGTTCCTGTGTGTCTTGTCGTAGCTGGAGGAAGTCTTGTGATAGGAATTAGAGGTAGGCTAATCCTGTGACAGCATTGTGCTAGGATGTACGTGGTGGTAGTTAGAGGAAGTCTTGTGATGTGGGCTTCGTTCCTTCATCCGGCAGTTCTGGGTTGATCCTCGTCGCCTATCTTGAGACTGTCCGGTGCAGATCAACACCATATCCAGCATCACATCGGTCTTGGGTAGACAGATGCCCGTCGGCCTTCTCTGCTCCATGTTGCCCTACCGTGCTGCCGATTTCCGCCTTGGATGCACTGCGTCCGTCCTTTGAAGAAAACAGTGTAGCTGATGGCGGTTTGTCCTTCCGAGTAGCAATTTGGGACACATAGTCATTCCAGAGCCTAGCCGTGTTCATATTCCTCTTTGCTACTTTGCTTTTCATGGTGCTAAGTTCGTTGGGCCTTGTAAGATTTGTAATCTTCTATTTTTGAAGTTGCTTGTAATGTAACGAATCTTGTCTTCTGAGTTGTCTTTTACTTTTCTGCTGTGATCCCTGTCGTTCATGAGATTACCGAGTTCTTTCTTAAATAACCGGGTTCCTTTGTTCCTTGCGAGGTAGCCCTTTCTTTCTTCTTGGTTTGACAAGTTGTTCTTGTAGCTATCTGATAACCCTGCCGTGGTGTCGGACGGATAAGTCTAAAATCTGCCCGTTGGTTTGTACCGTTGTGTGGATTTGTGCCCTCTGTCGTTTTAGCTGCGTCGGTAAATGGACCGTTGCATTCTCACACTGTGTTTTAACGGGCCTTGTGGGCCATTTTTATTACTAAAAAATCTATTTAAAGACCTTTTATCTTCCTTTCCCTTGCTGCCTAGCTCTTGCCTTTAAACCCTAGCTTTAAGAAATCCACCGCCGTCATCGTCGCTGTCACCCGAGCACCATCATCCTAGCTTCCTCTTCCCTAGTGCCTTCTTTGCTTCCGCCAGTCCATGGGAAAGAAGAAAACCGCAAGCAAGTCTTAGGCGACCTTCGTGGACGAGGAGTCATCCCTTTCTTTGATCGAAAACCAGGAGTTCGTGGCCATGAGGGCTGCTCAGGTTTGGCTGGCTCCAACAACAAGCAAAGACCAGCTGTGCGAGCTCGTTAGCGATGGCTTGATCCAAAGCAAAGTCATCGCTGAATGGAGAGTTCCGGGCGAGCATCGGGTTCTAGCTCCGGGTCCTGGTGAGATTGTCCTCTTCGTTTCCTTTGTCCGCGCCGGACTTTGCCTTCCTGCTTCCACCTTCCTTCATCAGTTTCTTGGTTATTTAGGGGTTAGTCTGAACCATCTAACCCCCAATGCCATTCTTCATCTTTCTGTTTTTGTTCATCTTTGTGAAGCTTTCCTTGGGATCCCTCCTTCTCTATCTCTTTTTCGCTTTTTCTTTCGTCTGAGACCTCAACCCCGCCGTGAAGAAACCAGCGTTCTTGGTGGTTGCGGGATTCAGTTTCGCCAGGGTCTCAAGATTAAGTTTTTTGACTATGACCTGATCGATTCTGTAAAAGATTGGCATGCCGAGTGGTTTTACGCTGCCAATTTGATCCCTTCCCTCGTCGTCCACTCTGGATCTGGTCCTATGGTGAATGACCGATGGGACAAGAAGCTTGAGTCACCTGCTGAGATTCAAGTGATCCAGCCACTCCTTGATAGGATTAGCATGCTGAAGCAGTAGGGTTTGACCGGCTTCGAAATTGTCTCGAGCTTTCTTTGTCGCCAGGTTCAGCCTTTGAAAGAGCGGGAGCATCTTAGCTTTGAGTATTCTGGGGCTGAGGATCCCTCACGCATGGTCCCAGCTCTTGAGCTGACTGGTGAGGAGGTACTCGAGCGTCTCCAGAAGATGCTGAAAGGAGTGAGCATCATTCCTCCTGCTGTCCCCGAGTTCTTAGCCAACAACCCGCCCCCAGCTGTGAGTTGTCTATCTTTTTGTTTGAGTACTTTATGTACTCTTGCTGCATCCACTCCTGCTTAGCTTTTCTTTGTCTCGGTGTTTTATCCTTTTTCGTAGGAGCTTGGGCGGAACTTTGTCGACCCGATCCCCCTTGATGTTCTCCCTGCCGTGGTGGAGACTGGAGATCGTCTAGCTAGAACTTCTGCAATTAGTAATTCCCAAACCTCTACAGCCCTTCCTGGGGTTTCTTCCGGATTTGTTGATGTATATGAAGAATATGTTCCTCGTCTAGTCCCTCGCGGTCCTCGCAGTGTCCCAAAGAGGGGGCGAACGGATGGGTCTTCATCTGGCCTGCCTATCTCCAAGAAGCCTCGCAAACCAAGTACTCCCTCAGGTACTCCAGTTGTTGCTAGCATGCTTTTAGGTGAGCACATTTAATACTCTTTGTTCCTTTATTTTCCTGTTTCTCTCTTGAACCGAGTACTTTTTATCCTTTTTTCAGCAGGTGCTCTGGTTTCCTTGGCTGAGGGAGAAGAGGATGATGAAGTACCCCTCATCATGCGGCGGTGAGTTGTTTTTCATATTCCTATTGCATTGAATTTCTCTTCTTTGTCTTGACTTTTAGTCTTGAATTTTTTGAAGTAATCGGAGGTCGGGTGTGAGTCCTTCTAAGGCCCCCACGCCGACTTCTTCTGAAGTTCCGGTGTCGAGTTCTTTGGTAGCCTCTGTCCCGAGCTCTACCGCTCCTCCAGTGCAGAGTTCTTCCACGGCTCTAGCCCCGGCTTCTTTCGCGGCTCCGTTGTCGGCTATCCCGCTCCCGTCGCCGGGTGGCGGGGACATTTTCGCCGTCGTGGTTCCCCCTGCGAGGCCTTCTTTTGGCTTCATGAAGAAGAAAGTGGTCGGGTGAGTAAATTCTGGCTTTTATCTTTTTGGCTTCTATCTTCCTTCTTCTGGTGCTTATCGGTGCTTCCTTTTATCACTTTTCAGTGTTTCGTCTTCTCTTGTTTCTTCATCGACTTCTTCTCTGCCTCCCGCCGTGCCAACGAGTTCCGAGCCTCAAGACTCACAACATTATGTTGATGAAGTTGCTACGGGGGCTTCGGAGCTACCTGGCGAAGTTGCGGATTTGGCCACTCCGGAGGTGACCGTGGCCATCGTGCCGGGTCCTTCTGAGGGTTTGGTTCTGGCTTCTCTGGAGGTTGCTTTGGTCGCTCCTTCTTCGCCCTAGCCGGCCTCTCCTTCCCCTTCTCTTGCTTCCGGCGGTCCCTCTTTTTCCGGTGACGTGGTGCAATAGTTTGATGCCACCCATCGGTTATCGGAGCTGACCACAGCCTGGGGGAGCTTGTCGACCCTCGCGACTTCTTTTGGTGAAAAGCTCCAGGTAGGTTTTACTACCACTCCTTTTTTGCGTGCTTGTTTTTCTTCTGTCCTTACGCCTTGTTTCTCTTTGCCCCTTTTTGCTCAGTCTTTCTCTCGTGATCATTCTGGCTTCTTTTTCTCATCTGAGAATGAGAGAAAGTTGTCTTCTGAGGTGGACGCTCTGAAAGCCGATCTTGACCTTCTCCGGGCTGAGTTGGAGACAGAGCGTCAAATGTACCAAAAGGAGGAGAAGACCCTTCGTGCCTGGGTTGTGGAGATAGAGAAGTAGAGAGACGCCGCGGTGGAGTCTGCGAAGAATGAATGCAAAGGTGCTGCGGGTTCTGCCTATTTCTTCTTGTATTTTGACTTCTTTTTTCGCTGACTTGTTCTTGGGTGTCTTGTCTAGTTCTCCGAGTTGAGAAGCAGAAGCTCTCGGAGAGTATCGATGAAATGAAGGCTCTTGTCCGCTCTAGTCATAATAAGGCTGAGGAGGTAATTACTCATGCTGAGGAAGAACTCACCCTTGCTAAGCTGATTAGGCGCGGAGCTGATAGAGATCTTGTGCAGGCCCAAAAAACTATTGAAAGCTTGTCCGGGAAGCTGGCGATGGCTACTGAAAATTGGAACGTTTTGTGGAAATCTTTTCGTTCAGTAGCCGATGTTCTCCGGACTCCAGCGGATGACGGGCAATCTTGGGCGCAGTTCATTCCCTGGATTCTGACTCGATTCCAAGAGTTCACGAAGAAGTGTGCTCAAGTATGTACCAAGAATGTGCTGGCCCAGGTCCGGGTCCTTGCTCTAGAGGCACCTCTGTCTAAGATAGCAAAGGAAGCTGAAAGCCAAGAATACCTTGACGCCGTTGAGAGGATGGAGCCTGAGGTCGAAGGTTTAGCCAGTAGGGTTGTAGACAGTCTAAATATTGACATTTCCCTTTCTGATGACAATGCCTGATCTGATTGAGCATCCCCTTGTAATACTACACTCCTCTTTAAATGAAGATTCTTTATTTTTGTTGATGTGTTCTTTGCCTGGGTGCGGTCAAAGTTACTTGACTTGTTGAGTACTTTGTCCTGTTTTCGCCTCTGCTCCGCAAAACAACTCTGTGCGTTATCCTGACGAGACCCCTCGATTTGTCGAGTACTTTTCTTTTCTTCCTCTTTTGTGATCTGTCGAGTGCTTTGTCCACGCTATGACTTGTTAGATGTAAATCTTTGTGTTGATAACCTTTCGTCCGCGCTATGTAAAAACGACTCAGCATAGAATGTTGCCTTGACGAACTTTGGCATTCGAATGCTTTTTGAGTGGCGCTTGTGCTCCTATCTGGATGTAGCCCCCGAGCCTCTTGCTTTTCGGAACGAAGAGCTGGAGGGTCTTTTGAAGTGCAATTTCGGTCGACTAGTTTTAGCTTTTAGCTACCCTCATCGGCGGGCTCAAGTGTCTTTTCAGCTATTTTGCTCTCGGCCGGGATTCTCAGGCATGTTTTTAGCCATTTTGCTTTTTGTTTTGGGTGTTAGCTTTTAGCTACCCTCATCGGTGGGTTCAAGCGTCTTTTCAGCTATTTTGCTCTCGGCCGGGATGCTCAGGCATGTTTTCAGCCATTTTGCTTTTTGTTTCGGGTGTTAGCTTTTAGCTACCCTCATCGGCGGGCTCAAGCATCTTTTCAGCTATTTTGCTCTCGGCCGAGATGCTCAGGCATGTTTTCAGCCATTTTGCTTTTTGTTTCGGGTGTTAGCTTTTAGCTACCCACATCGGCGGGCTCAAGCGTCTTTTCAGCTATTTTGCTCTTGGCCGGAATACTCAGGCATGTTTTCAGCCATTTTGCTTTTTGTTTTGTGAAAACAACTCATTGGAAGTCATGACAAGACATGCTGTGGATGAGTATCATCTTTATTGATCATGAATATAAACTAATACATATGTTGTTGAAGAATATTGTCCTTCGTTGATTGTGAACGTTGGTTCCTTGTGGCTTGCATATCTGTTTTTTCTTGAGTTGTTTTTACGCGTAGAATCTTCTTAGCTGGCTGATGTGCCATGTATTGCTGACTTCTTTTCCATCTTCGGTTATTAATTTGTATATGCCTGGTCCGGTGATTTTTGCGACAATGAACGGACCTTCCCATGGACTGAGTAGCTTATGTCGTCCGTCAGTCTTTTGTATCCTTCTTAGCACTAAGTCTCCGACTTGTAGTGATCGAGGATGGGTACTCTTGTTGTAGTGCTGTCTTAAACCTTATAGGTATCTGGCTGATTGGAGGGTAGCGTTTCTCTGACTTCTTCTAAGCTATCAAGTTCTAATCTTCTTGTGTGTTCTGCTTCTCCTTCATCGTGTTGTTCTATCTTTGGTGATGTCCAGATCAAGTCGGCGGGCAGTATAGCCTCTGACCCGTAAACTAGGAAGAAGGGTGAGTAGCCTGTTGCTCTGCTTATTTGAGTTCATAGCCCCCATACTACTTTCAGTAATTCTTCAATCCATTTGGACCCATAGTCCACTAGTTCTTCGTATAACCTTGGTTTTAATCCGGCTAGTATGAGTCCATTAGCCCTTTCTACTTGTCCGTTGGCTTCTGGATGTGCAACAGACGCATAGTCTATACTAAAACCACAGTCTTGTGCCTAGCTCTTGAATTCTGTAGCTGTGAAGGGGGGGCCTAGATCTGTGATGATTCGATTGGGCATGCCGAAGCGGTGTATAATGTCTTGGATAAACTCGACTGCTTTGGTTGCGCTGTATTTCGTGAGTGGTTTGTATTCAATCCACTTGGTGAACTTGTCGATTGCTACAAAGATGTACTCGAAGCCGCCTTTTGCTTTCTTCAGGGGTCCTACTTGATCCAGCCCCCAGCAGGAAAAAGGCCAAGCGGGTGGGATGTAGATAAGATTGTGAGCTGGTACATGGGCTTGTCTTGCAAACATTTGGCAACCTTTGCATTTTCTGACAAGCTCTTCTGCGTCTTTCAAAGCGGTTGGCCAGTAGAATCTAGTGCGAAATGCTTTGCCAACTAGTGTTCTTGAAGCGGCATGATTTCCATAGCAACCTGAGTGTATTTCATCTAGGATCTCTTTTCCTTCTTCAAATGAGACACATTTTAGGAGTACTCCTGATGATGCTGCTCTTCTGTAAAGTCTATCTCCTACTACCACGTAGTTTTTACTTCTGCGGACAACTTGGGTGGCTTCTACTTTATCTGCTGGCAATTTATTTTCTTTGATGTAGTCGATGAAAACTTGGCTCCATGAAGTGTTGATTACCAAGATCTGAACGCCTTTAGTCTGAATTTCATGGGTTGTTTCACCGGGTTGTTTGATAGAGAGAACTGATAGCTCTTCTATGAATACGCCAGGTGGAACCTTCGCTCTATCTGATCTGAGCTTGGCGAGGACGTCTGCTGCAATGTTGGAATCGCGCAGGACATGTAGAATTTCTAGTCCTTGAAAATGTTTTTCAAGTTTCCGTATTTCAGCACAGTAAGCACTCATGTTTTCTTTGGTGCAATCCCAATCTTTGTTGACTTGGTTGATGACTACTGCTGAATCGCTGTATACGAGTAATCTCTTTATTCTGAGAGTAATTGCCACTCGTAATCCATGGATGAGGGCTTCATATTCTGCTTCGTTATTTGTAGCTTGCCATAATATCTGAAGGACGTACTTGAGTTGTTTTCCTTCTGGAGAAATGAGGAGAACGCCTGCACCGGCCCCGCCTAGTTTGAGTGATCCGTCAAAGTACATCTTCCAGTGGTCAAGGATTGTATCTGATAAAGGCTGTTGAATCTCTGTCCACTCACCCATAAAATTGGCGAGGGCTTGAGATTTGATTGCTTTCCGCAGGGTGAAATCGATGTTAAGAGCTTTGATTTCAACTGCCCACTTGGATATGCGCCCCGTGGCATCTTTATTGTGTAGGATGTCTCTGAGTGGAAAATCTATCACCACGGTAATCTTGTGGCTTTTGAAATAGTGGCGAAGCTTGCGTGAGGTGATGAGTAGAGCGTAGAGTAGTTTCTGTACATGCGGGTACCGAATTTTAGATTCTGACAGTACTTCACTGATGTAGTATACGGGACGTTGCACTTTATACACGCGCCCTTGTTCTTCTCTTTCTATGACTATTGTCGTGCTGATTATGGTAGAAGTCGCCGCAATATATAGCATCATATCTTCGTCTTTCTTTGGAGGTGTCAGGACAGGCGACGAGGTGAGGTATTCTTTAAGTTTTTTGAAGGCTTCGTCGGCCTCTATTGTCCACTCGAACTTGTCTGTCTTCTTTAGTAGTTTAAAGAAAGGTAACTCCTTTTTGCCGAGTCTTGATATGAAACGGTTGAGGGCCGCCATGCATCCTATTAGTTTCTGCACATCTTTGATACTTCTAGGTGTGCCCATTTCTGTTATAGCTCGAATTTGCTTGGTGCTGGCTTCGATCCCGCGCTGACTGACCAAAAATCCGAGTAGTTGTCCTGAGAGAACTCCAAATACACATTTGTTTGGGTTCAATTTCCATCTCCATCTCTTCAAGTTTTCGAAGGTTTGCTTTAAATCTTCAATCAGAGTGTCTGGGTTCTTTGTCTTCACCACTACATCATCCATGCATGCCTCCACATTTTCACCGATTTGATTCCCAAGGCAAGTTTGGATAGCTCTTTGGTACGTGGCGCCAGCGTTCTTTAGTCCAAACGACATGGTCTTGTAGCAGTAGGCACCAAACGGGGTGATGAAAGATGTCTTGCTCTGGTCTTGTTCTTTTAGTGCGATCTGGTGATACCCTAAATAGCAATCGAGAAAAGATAATAGTGCAGATCCTGCTATTGAGTCAACTATCTGGTCAATGCGTGGTAGCCCGAACGGATCTTTTAAGCAATGTTTGTTGAGATCTGTGTAGTCGATGCACATGCACCACTCGTCCGTGTTTTTCTTCTGCACAAGGACTAGGTTTGCTAGCCAGTCTGGATGAAGGATTTCCCTGATGAATCCGGCTGCCATCAGTTTTATTATTTCCTTTTTAATTGCTGCCTTTTTATCGGGTGAGAATCGTCGTAGCCGTTGCTTTACAGGCTTGGAGCTTTTATTAACATCAATTCTGTGCTTAGCCAACTCCCTTGGGACTCCTGACATGTCGGCCGGCTTCCAGGCGAAGATATCTTTGTTGTCCCGAAGAAAGTTGGTGAGCGCGAGTTCCTATTTTGTCGAGAGGTGAGCACTGATGGTTGCTGTCTTGGAGGTATCGCCTGTGCCTAAGTCGATTTGCTTGACGTCGGCTTCTTTTGGTGGTGCGATGATGCTGGGCTTTTTAGCCGGTATTTCTAATTCTTCTTGGCTTGTCTCTACAGCGATTGTGGCTATTTCTTTTCTTCCATTTTCGGCTTGTGCTTTAGCTGCAATTTGGATCGCCTGAACGTCGCAGTCAAAAGCACGCTTCAAATCGCTTCGAAGAGAAAGGATACCGTTGGGTCCTGGCATCTTAAGCAGTAAGTACGGATAATGTGGTATTGCCATGAATTTGGCCAGTGCTGGGCGTCCGAGGATTGCGTGATATGACGAATCGAAGTCAGCGACCTCAAATTTGATAAACTCTGTTCGGTAGTTTGAAGGAGTTTCAAAAGTAACGGGTAAAGTAATTTGTACGAGTGGCATGGCTGCTTTGCTGGGTACTATTCTGTAAAAAGGTGTGCTTGTTGGTGTGATCATCCCGACGAGTTATAGTCCCATCTTCCTTAGAGTTTCTGAAAAGATGATGTTGAGTCCAGCTCCCCCATCGATTAGTACTTTGGTGACGGTCATACCAGCAATAGTTGGATCTAGAACCAGTGGATAATGGCCTGCGTTTTCCACGCTAGTCCATTGGTCTTCTCTGGTAAATTGGATAGGATACTGTGACCAATTGAGATATCTTGGTGTAGCCGGTTCTGCTGTCATAATGGTCCGTAGTGCTAGTTTTTCTTGATGTTTGCTTCTGCAATCCGAAGCCCCTGAGAAGATCACTGCTACCGTTCCCCTGGGTTTTTGGAATCCTTTGTCCTCGTGGTTGTCTTCATCTCTTTTCTGATTGTCCTCTTTGGTGTTTTCTTTACTATCTTTTCTTGTGTATCAATCATTGAAAGTGTAGCAATTTATGATGGTGTGCCTCCCATTAGGGTGCAATGGGCAACGTATGTTTTCAATGTCATCATATCTTCTAGGTTTGGAAAACTTCTTTGATTTGTCGGCCATTGCCATAGTATTGTCTGGTCTACGTTTTCTTTCTTGATGTCTGCTATTTCGGTGATTTTGCTTGTCCGAGTTGTCCTGGTTGCCTCTGTCCGGGAACCTCTCTCGTGTTTTTTCTTCTGCAGTAATCATCTTTTCTACTGTTCGTCTGAATTCTTCATTGTTTCTCGGATTTTCTTTGCAGAAGTCTTGAAATTGCCACCTAGCCATGATTCCGTGAGAGAAAGCTTCAATTACTTCTCGTTCAGTTATGTCATGCACTTGAGCTCGTAGTTTGCCGAATCGTCGATAGTAATTTCTGAGACTTTCACCTCCCTTTTGCTTGAGTCCTTTTAGTTCTGCATGAGTGATTGGGTGTGTAATGATTCCTGTGAAATTCTCACAAAAAGCTCTTTGCAAATCCTCCCAATTTCTGATAGATCCTGGATTCAGTTTGTCGAACCATTGGAGGGGCATGGCTTCCAGTGCCATGGGAAAGAACAGGGTTTTGATATCGTCATCTCCTCCGGCTAGTTCAATTGATTGTGAATATATTCTAAGCCATTGCCTTGGTTCAGTTTTGCCATCATACTTGGAGTGGTTAGACAGTTTGAATTTGTGAGGTAATCGCACCAATGCAAGCCTGTTCGCGAAATAGGGGAATCTGTCGTGTGTCCTGGTTTCTTTGAATTCGGATTCGGCACCTTCTTCTGGCCAACTGTCGTTTTGATGGGAATAATCTTGCGAGGTTGTCTGGGTAGGCACCCTACTCCTGGTCTTCCTTGGTTGTTCAAATCGGTGGCCTTGATTATGTTCCTTTCTACTTCCTCCATCATGGCTTCCACCCGGTCCAAGTCTTTTGAAAGCAGATTTCCTTTGATTTTGATCTTCTTGCTGGTGGGTTGTTGATCTGGCGGGTAGTCTTGATCGAGCTCTTTCTTCATGCATTCTCGGGATCGTCGATCGGAGCAAGTCCTGGAGTTGTTCATACTTCTCACCGGGATGTGAAGTTGCTCCGAGTTCTTCTAATGCTTCTCGAATATTATCGTAAGGCGTATTTGCCGTGCGTCTTCCTTCGACTTCTCGTTGCGATTTTCTTTTGTCGTACTCAGCCAACTCTGACTCATATCTGATCCAAGCTTCCCTACGCTGCCTAGCACGGTGTTGGCGCCCTTGCTTCAACTTGTTTTTTCTTTCTCTAGCTTGTTTCTGACTCTTGGTTTCTCCATCGTAGCCCTGGGCAAAGGGTGATATATTGGATTCTGATTCATCTGATGACCTGACATCGGGTGCTTCCGGAGGATTTAATGGTGACTGAGGACGTCGAACCATGAGCACTTCTCGTGTGTGAGCCGTTCTGTTATTGGCGTTAGTTTTCATGCTATCGGAGTCGCTGATAACTTTAGTAGATGCCTCAATGTCGTAGATCGAGTCTCCTTCTTGGTAAGGTAGAATAGCTGTTGTTGTTGTGCCGACTAGTTGGGTTCCGCTATCTTCAGGAACGGAACCTGGCCAGTGGATGATACAGTCTTGCGATGTTATTGTTAGCACGAGACCCTCCTGGGCTCCTGTCAGTGGTATCCCAAGCATTGGATTGAAAGACCTTTCGATTTGTCCTTGATAGGATTTTGCCGTGTTGTCGAGCCTAAATGGAAAAGAACTCGACTTTTTGAAAGAACTCTGAGGGTAATCCGAGTTATTTTGGGTTGTGCTCTGGAATCCTACCAAAAAAGAACTCGGTTTCTTGAAAGCACTCGAATAAGACTTCATCTTGGACACGGAGCTTGAATTCAAGTCGGATGCGCGTAGCCGTGAAATCTTATTCGAATCGGATATTATGAGCTGCGCGAATCTTCTGGTGAGCTAATCCGTCGTAGTTGTCGAAATAGGAAATTCTTCATGCTGATCCGGATCTTTGAGGAGATGGCTTTGGAGCCTGCCGTAGCTGTCCGCCTCGTAGATCCATGAGCCGAAGATGAAAGTTGATCCCGTCGGGAAGATCATGTTGTCGAGGTCCATCGAGCTCGCGGATGCAAAGTCACCGAAAGCCCCTACTTGGCGCGCCAGCTATCGATGTTTCACCACCGATAGCCTGCCACGGGGGTACCCGGGGCAGTATGTTCGGGCTTCGGCGTATGCTGAACTCGATGGTTAACGCAAGAGACAGTCGATTTATCCTGGTTCAGGCCCTCGATCGTAGATCGAGTAATAACCTTACGTCCAGTCGGCGTTAGCCTTTGCGTTGGATTGATTGTGATATGTTGTGTTGTACAATTGTCGTCCTCTTCTCTCAGGAGCCCTGCCCTCCTTTATATAGTCAGGAGGCCAGAGTCCTAGTCGGTTTACAATGAGATTTCCTAATAGGATTACTTAATAGTTTTACTACTAAGATTACATGGGAAGAATCCTAGTTGGATTAGATCTTCTCTCTCCCTTACGGGGTATCCTGTGGGTCCCACATCGATACTAGGAAATCCAAGCTTATTCAACAGAGTGAGGAGATATTCCCATCTGACTGAATCAAATGCTTTGGCGATGTCGAGCTTGAGGAATATTGTTGGCAGCTTAGAATTGTGGTAGCGTCTTATTGCATTGCGGACGGCCATGTAGTTGTCATGGATGCTTCGTCCTTTGATGAAAGCACTTTGCGTTGGGGAGACAATGGAACTCATATGGGGCGCTAGCCGTAATGCAAGTACCTTGGCGATTATTTTGGCGAAGGAACGAATCAGGCTGATAGGTCGGAAGTCTGTAATAGCTTCAGCACCATCCTTTTTGGGAATCAAAATCACGTTGGCTGAGTTGAGGAGTGCAAGACTGTTTGTCCGTAGTGAATGGAAGGCATTCGCTGCATTGACGATATCAACCTTGACGATGTCCCAGCATGATCTGAAGAAGGCGCCAGTGTATCCATCTGGCCCCGGTGCTTTGTCAAACGGCATTTGGTGGATAGCATGTTTTATCTCCTCTTCAGTAAATGTTGCGTCCAGTCCACTAAGATCATGGGATGGCAGATTCAGCTCATCCCAGTTGCTGGAGGGTGTCCCATGAATTTTGAGAAATGGTCCTGTATTACAGAAGCTTTGTCATCATGGTTTATTGCCCAGCCATGGCCGTGTCGCAATCTTTGGATGTGGTTTTTCCTTCTCCTCGCATTTACTTTACGGTGAAAATATTTTGTGTTAGCATCGCCCAGCTTGATGGACGACAGTCTCGATGCTTGTTTACATCTAGCTCTTTCGATCACTGCTAGCCCCAAGATTCTTTTCTTGAGCTTAGCCCGTAGAAGCAGCTCAGCAGCCGTGAGACTTCTATTTTCTTGGGCGATATCGAGCCTTAGGATGATCTCTTGCGCCATAAAGAAAAGTTTTTTGGCGTCAGAGTTGATTTCCTTGCTCCATGCTTTCAGTTTTTGCGAAGTAGAATGCAGTTTGTGGCACAGGACATGAAACGGCTCATGGTGGTCCGTTGGTGTATCCCATGCAGTCCTGACTACATCTTTGAATCCTGGGAGTTTGACCCAATAATTTTCAAACTTGAACGAACTTGGCCTTCTAGGTCCCGATTGGTTGGATAGCAGAGTTCTGAGTTCTGAGTGATCATCTCCAGCACCCACTTACTCACTTAGTAGTGCTTTAAAATTGCAAAACATTTATTCCATGTCATGCCTATTAACACCTTTTATGTCATAGATCAGGACAAATCATATATGGTTAATAGTTTGCACAGCTGCCTTATATTAGAACGATAAATTTCCAATCATGTCCTTTACTCTTGTTCTCGAAGGCAAGTGATGTCCTTGCCGTGGAGCTGTTGCAGAAGGATGCAAGACTTACAGTTAGCGGGGACCTAGGAAGGCCATGTCCTGGTGGCACGTAAGCATGATTTTCTTGATTGATTTCTTTTTGAATTTGCACAGTGTAGTGATTAAATATTGACATGCTAATGATCAACGCATTCATTGAACTTCAAAGTTGAGATCAACTTCCTGTTAGTTTAGGGTAGATAGGAAGGCAATTTTTAGAACAAACTTTAGTTAGTAAACTGGGCTGAATCCGGTCCATGAAGAGAGCCATCAATGGCACCCTGTACAAATTCATATGAACTTTCGCAGAACTTCAGTGATTACATTACATCACTACAATGCTGCTGCTTGTGATTACTCTCTCAATTCATCTTCATCCTTGGTGACAGGTTAAGAGTAGTTCCGTTGTTCGAGACGGTGAAAGATTTGCAGGCAGCCGGGTCAGCAATCAGGAAGCTACTGTCCATCGACTGGTACAGGCAGCATATCATCAAGAACCACAACGGCCACCAGGAGGTACACAAGAGATGGAATGTTAGCAGCAAGTACTACTAGGATAGGATAGGATGTTCAGTTCTCACTCACCTTTTTTTGCCTGAAACTCGAGTGTGTGTCTGTTGCAGGTAATGGTGGGGTACTCGGACTCCGGCAAGGACGCCGGCCGCTTCACGGCGGCATGGGAGCTGTACAAGGCTCAGGAAGACGTCGTCGCCGCGTGCAACGAGTTCGGGATCAAGGTGACGCTGTTCCACGGCCGTGGCGGCAGCATCGGCCGCGGCGGCGGGCCGACGTACCTGGCCATCCAGTCGCAGCCTCCCGGCTCAGTGATGGGCACTCTCCGGTCGACGGAGCAAGGCGAGATGGTGCAGGCCAAGTTCGGTCTGCTGCAGACTGCCGTTCGCCAGCTCGAGATCTACACGACGGCGGTGCTGCTGGCGACGCTTCGTCCGCCGCATCCGCCGCGGGACCCGAACTGGCGGACCGTGATGGAGGAGATCTCCCGCGTGAGCTGCGCGCACTACCGCGCCACGGTGTACGAGGACCCGGAGTTCATCACCTACTTCCAGGAGGCGACGCCGCAGGCGGAGCTGGGCCACCTCAACATCGGCAGCCGCCCCGCGAAGCGCAAGCCCCTGGGCGGCATCTCGAGCCTGCGCGCCATCCCCTGGGTGTTCGCGTGGACGCAGACGCGGCTGGTGCTGCCGGCGTGGCTGGGCGTCGGCACGGGGCTGCAGGACGCGCTGGACCGGGGCCACGGCGCCGATCTCCGCGCCATGTACGCCGAGTGGCCCTTCTTCCAGAGCACGGTGGACCTGATCGACATGGTGACGGCGAAGGCGGACGCGTCCGTGGCGGCGCACTACGAGGAGATGCTGGTGGCCCCCGAGCGGCGCGCGGTGGGGGAACGGCTGCGCAGGGAGCTGGCGCGCAGGGAGCGGTGCGTGCTGGCGGTCAGCGGGCACAGCAAGCTCACGGCGCACAACCGCAGCCTGAGGCGGCTCATCGAGAGCCGGCTGGCGTACCTTAACCCGATAAACATGCTGCAGGTGGAGGTGCTCCGTAGGCTCCGCCGCGACGACGATAACCGTAGGCTCCGTGACGCGCTGCTCATCACCATCAACGGCATCGCCGCCGGCATGCGCAACACCGGCTGAGTGACTGATGAGTGCCGATGACCGCTGACCGCTGACCGCCTTCTTGTTTGATCAACTGAGAACTCACTTGACCGCTTTGGTTTTTCTTTTTCATGAACCGAAGTCGCATTTTTGCTGCTCGGTCGTCTGCACATCTATAATTTTAAGTCTTGGTCAAACTATTTTTGTGGGTCTGCTGCAGTCGGTCAATTCTTTCATGCGCGCGACAAGTGTGGAGTATTGAATGAATTATTATTGATGCGCGCCGACACGGGCGTGGGCCTGTTGGGTTGATTGCGACTCTGCGCGAGAAATCTCGTGGGCCACGGGTGCCGACGGCGACGCGGTTACATTACGTGAGCCCTTGATTCCTGGGAGCAGGGAGACCCGTCCGTCGGGTCTCGGGCGTCGGTGCACAGCCCCGTCCCGGTCGCATCACGGAACGCGCACGGCGCACGGCAAGTCCGAAATAATCCATGGCCCATGGGTACTACTTTTTTTTTTGTGCGAGGAGACCCTACTGTATTATTCCTACTAGACATACAGATTGCCCTGGCCTACGCTTTTGTTGCTGATTTGTTTACGTGCAGTAGTACTTGGATTTTGCCAGGGTCGTCTCCAGCGTCCAACACAACACCTGCTTTGTTTATGTTTACGCGTTGGCTTCGCACTGGCACCACCTCCGAGGCTAGAACAAAGCTTAACAAAACGGAAGCTAGCTGGCACGTGTGCCATTGTTTTTGACACAACTAAGAAAACGGAAGGATGAAAACAACCGCCCCGTTTCGTGCACACTCCACCCACGTCTCACGATGACCGACTCCAGCACGTCCCCGCTTAAGCCCCATAGCTAAATATAGGAGCCCAGTTCAAAAACATAGCTCCAGCCCCAGTATGGAGTGGGCACCCAAATCCACCCTCAAGACCCATTTCGATGGGAGAATGGGGGCTCAACCCTAAGCCTCCATCCGGCACGAGCACGGTCGTCCGTTCCCGTTGTCCGCTCCCTCTGATGTTCGCGACCTCCCCTCCCCGACGCTGGAGCGGCCCCGGCTCCGTCTTCCTCTGCGGCCACGCCTCCCTCCGCCTCCTAGCGCGGCAGCGCCCCTCCGACAGCCCTCCCCTCCCTCCCATGGCCGCATCCTCAGGCCTCGGCGGTTCCTCCCCTCCGCGCTGCCCGGCTATGGCGTTCGGCCATTCTGCGTCGCCCTGCTATAGCGCCCGGGCATGCGCGGGCCCCCTCCGGTGGCTAGGAGACGTACGCGGGCATATCTCCGATGCGGACGCAGAGGAGAAGGAGACGAGGACGCGCTAGGATTGCGGCGACTAGGAGGAGCTTGCCGACGTCGCCCACTGTGGCGATGACGCATCGGACCTGGGAGCAATCAGAGGAAGGGGGAGAAGACAAGAAGGAGGAGTGATGCCGCACGGCCTCCGCCAGCCACCATGGAACGAGCGTAGTCTTTCGCCTCTGCTCACCTCTGCCGCTGTGTGGGTTGGTGAATGACATGTGGGTCCCATTTGCCAATGACGGTTGTTATACTTTTGCAGGCTCTAGTTTTAGGGCTACTGCTGGAGCAAATGCAAAGTAGGAGGCCAACACGAGTAGGGGCCCTGATTTAGGTGCCGCTACTGGAGTTGCTCTAAGCCACATGCTTATGTATCAATAAAACATGGCTCCTAAACACCAGGTGGCTCAAAATGTCCACTTCCTTTTTATAACCAACAACAAGTGTGAATAGGTGAGGACCCGGCATCATATACTAATATTGTTGCGAGATTAGTTCGAGAGGAGTGAGAGGTTCCAAAGAGATGACTCAATGATTTATATATATGATGAGTTGATGACTTTTGAGGCTAGACAAGAAAAGAGATCACTAGGCAGAAGGGCAAATCATCGATCACACACTAGGGAGAGGGCACGTGAATGTTGACGGGTGGGGCAAATCATCGATCACACTAGGGTGAGGGCATGCGAATGTTGATGGGTGCAGAGAGAGGGTAGGCCAATAGCCTTGTAAATTTGTAATCACCTCACCTAAAATAGAGACCCTTTCTTCACATGTATTGAAATTTAGCCTTTTTATATTTTGTGGGTAATCTGCCTTGCATCCCTGACCAACGATACTATAGGCGCTTAGGCATGACTCATTGAGTACCTGCAGAAACAAATTGCTGCCTAAATAGATTGGATTGGATTGTCTTGTCTTTTCTTTTTCTTCCCACACCCACGCCTGTAACCTAATAAAAATAAACCGGCATTTTGAGTGCCTAACCACCATACTGTACTTGGAAGTATCAAGCCCGTTTAGCTCTCCTTCAATTTTTTTATTTACCTATTTACTATTGTTTAATTCGTTGTCTCCTATAAATAAAACAGTAATACGTTAGGCGTATATACACAAAAAAATAGATATGGCTACTGTATTTTTTCTTTTCATGATCTGTTTCAAGGTTTCTCCGTTTGGCAAAGTTCTACTCCCTTCTTTTCAAATTATAAGTCGTTTTGATTTTTTCATTCATTTATTTACCTATATATCTAGACTTATTATGTATATAGATACATAGCAGAATGAATATAAAAAAAAGAAGTTAAAGTGGCTTATAATTTGAAATGGATAGAGTAGTTATGTTCTCACATGACAATTAGGGGACCAGGCATCTGCCTAGGAGTGTACCGCATCAGCGGTTTTTATGAGCTGTCTGCTGGAGCAATGTGGACACTAGCTGTACACGTTCGTCAGCGAGATTGCATGGAAAGCGAAAGGTGCTGAAATTGGGGCTCAAATCACACACATGTGGCAGAAGCAGAGCGTGTTTTATTAGTGAAGCCCAGGTCAACGAAAATACAGTGACGGTGCATCACACTCACACACTGGTCGCCATGAGCTGGCATGATTTGCCTCAATCATCAGCCTGTTTGGCTGGGCTTATACGATCGTGGATTATAAGCTGGAATAGTATTTTTTCTCTCACACCAAACCAGCCAGCAGTAAATAATCCATGATCGTTTACGACGAAACGAACAGGCTGCACGTGGTTAGCCTCTGCTTCAAGCGTGATACATTATTCTCGTGCTATTTAAGGTAATTTCGACAAATACCACTAGCCCGATTTGTCTACGTAATGACGATAATTAACTCATGCCATATTGTCAAAGAACATGTAACGCATCTATAACAAAATCTGGGGTTTTAGTCTACGTCCATAAAATCAATTTCAACAATGTGAGTAGCACTGTAGCAGAAAGTCGTTCGCTGCCCATGCAGTTTTCCTCCTAGAGTCAAGGCTCACGAATCGAGGCTGAGGTTACACCGTTACAGATATTAGCACTTTTCTTATTCAGCCTGCAAGCGGATTGACTCTGGGGTCAACTTTAAGAAACCTACAAATATATGGATTACGTGCAGGTGTTTAACTTCAACGTTTGAATGATTCAACTTATAGAGATGTTTAAGTTGGAAAGGGTCAAACATATAGTGGTACTTGTTTTATACAACTCGTATACTATTTTACAATTACACAGCAGCAGGTGCATCTTGCGCTCCCCAATTCACTACAGCACTAGTATATAAAAAAAGTCTATCCGCTGCATAACCATGTGTTTTATGCAGTTTCAACACATAAAAATTTTTATACCATAGGATTAAGATCCAACACCTTTCACCCTTCTTCTACCCCAGTCTCCAGCCTTCTTCTACCTTCAGACAATCACAAATCACAAGATCACAGATCCACAAGATCATAGATCACAAGAAACAATTATTTTTATGGAAAGACAAATCAGAGATGTAGACGAGGAGGAGGAGAGGCCGATCCGCTGCCGCCACAAACGCGCTACTGGCATTGGGTGACTCCTGGTCTGGTGGAGCCTCTGGCATGGTCTGGCCTGGACCAGTGGCGCAGGCACTACGGCCGGCTCCGGCCAGGCCCCAGTGCGTGACGCCGCCCGATGCCATCGCACGCACCATTCACCACAGCAGTACTCGACGGTCGGCATCGGCAGGGGCCCGCCCGACGCTACGCTATGGCCACATGAACACGGGATTCCGACGCGATTAGCCGCGTGCTTAGCAAGCAGCAGCAGGGAATGCACGCCGGTTATGACACATGGGCCATAGACGTCATAGATAAAAAAAATCATGTGTTTTTTTTGTGCTAAAACACGTGTGTTGTATAGTATTTCTGATATAAAAAAAAGAGAGAAACTATATAATCATATATACTAAATTCTCCCTTACAAAGGAACGTGATTATTGGTTCTCTGAAAGGGAGGAAAAAGACACGTTCTTTTGTAAAAAGACATGCACTAGTATGTACACTTCTTGAGGCAACACCGCAACAGCAACGCATGCAGCAACTATGCTTGATGAATGATGACAGAGCTCTGGTTCCTCGACAGTGCTACATACAAAATGTCAAACATTTTGGTCGCACCGTCTGAAGCTCGCGGCAACATTTCCGGGTCAGAATCTGAGCAGGCAAGTCCAAGATGTGTAATCCAGCATCTCACAGAAAAAAAAGAGAGAGAGAGAGAAAAAAGAGTGGGTAAATCCATTCCAGGCCCATAAAGCAAGCCATGTGCACACACCTGTTCGGCACAACTAAAATCCAAAGGCGATTTTGTCTTCTTCATGACACAATCGTTCTTAAACAGAAAAGGAAGCATATGCAGTACCTTTTTAATCTTCTGCTTTGTAACTGTTCCAAAAAAAATCAATCTTTTGATTTGGATAAGTTAACTATTAGTCTATTACCATGGTATAGGATGAGGAGGGATCATTGTGAGTCATTTTAACCCTGACCCATGTGGTTTTAGTTATTTGATCGAGTAAAAGATGCTGTACAATATTCACCTGCTTACAGTTTCCTTTGTCCTGTCAGACTGTCAGTGTCACTGTTCGGCTCAACCAACAGTCCTCCTGTTTAGGGTACAAATTTTCTTCTCTGTACTTGTAGTTATTAATTAATGGAGGCACTGTATATAGAAACCTTCTCTCAAAAACACTATATATATAAACCATATTGTTAATGGATAATTTTTTATATTAAATTTCCATTCGATCATCTACCTCTTGTCTAGTATCTATATAGACATCTTACATTTCCCATCACAAAAAGTGCAAAGCTCGCTTATCGACAAGTTAAACAATCCTAAATTTGACTAGATTGACATAAAATAGTATAAATATTTGTATTTTTAAATAGGGATTTTTATGAAAATATGTTCCATAATAATTAATCTAGTGATACTTATCACCCATCTTAAATATTAATATTTTTTAATATTTGGTCAAATATGGGATTGTTTAGCTCCTCGTGAAGCGATATTTTCATTTCTTTTCGAACGAAGGGATTTATCTCTCTTCTTTAATTCTAATATCATCAACATTTTGCTTACTTGTCATCCCAATTAATGTTGTAGAACCTACCTTCGAGACCTCCTTATAGCAAATTAGATGTAGCATTAAATAATAGTAATACTTGCTTGCTAAGGATTTCCCCTTGATGCAATGTAGACGAACAGGAATCCTTCCTCTAGTCTGAAATAGACAGATGCGTAACTAGGATACATGGAGATTAAGGCAATGCTGAAAAGCTGTTAACACGTTACACGTCACAGCTCACTAATTGGCCTAATTTTTTTATATTTGACTCTTTTTTTTAATAAAATTTATATTTGACCTCCTGAGAGACTTAAACTCATCTTTAAATTCTAGAGATCGGCGACATGAGTCCTGACGCCGAGGTAACCTGTGTCGACGTCATAAATCTTGAGGTCAAGGTGTGTGACGGGCCGAGCTCGGCGACACTCGAGCCACTGCCGCGTTGACGGCGCGAGCGAGGAGGCGGACAAGGCTGGCGCCTGCTGAGTTGATGCGCGCCTGCTGCTCACTGCTTTTGCTGCTGCTCACTGCGCTGAGTTGATGCGCGCTTGCTGCTCACTGCTTTTGCTGCTGCTGTTCACTGCAAACGGCGCCCACAGCGCATTGCTTGGTTCTGGATCCTGTAGTCGAGAGCGATCGATTTTTCTACTCTAGACAAGTAAAATACGACGATACTGTTGTGACGTCAGGTACGGTGAAAATCACCGGTGACACTTTCCGTGCAAGTCTCCGTATTATTAAAAATATATTTTTTCTTCGCTTTAATTCACATCAAGCTACATGTAGCACTTGATTATGCAATTTACACGTCGACACGGGCCCCACCACTGGCCGTGGTAGTAGTGCTAGCGGCAGATAGCTGCATGTACCGTACTAGCCTCAGTGTGCCCCATGTTTCCAGTTCACCGTAGCATGCGCGCGTCCGTCCGTCCGTCCGTCCGAGCCAAAACTTCACAAACGAATGATACACAAACGAGGTTCCATGCATGCTAACGTACCTCGGCGCCAGAGCACATAGGTACTGGTATACTGTTGCTGTCATGGTGCATGCATCTTCTCTTTTTATTAAAAAACTGGTCGCGGGAAAGTTGTTGGCACCACCACTGATCGAAGGAGGAAGTTTGGACGTCAGGGAATTCCCGATTTCCTCCTTTTAGTTTGCGTTGCATTGGAACCTTAATTAATATAAGCTACAGTTCCTTTTTTGGTAAAAAGCTACCGTACTAGATTGACAAAGACGCAACACTTGTCTTTCTTTGGAACTTGGAACCTCGTTGGAATCTCCCTTGTGAAAGAGAAATCAATTCTAGGTACCTAAATCTACTTGAACCTCTATTGAAAAGTACGTGTAATATATGAAACAAGAGTGTCATACTACATCTTCTTAAAGCGAGGAGAACCCCATTTCATTGTATCATAACGGAAATACAGATATTTGAATCTTATTCGAAAACCAACCTATTAGCTAGCTGCTTCGAAAGCCAAATCCAATCACCAATGGGCCTTAATAACTATTATGATAGTCTTCTTCATCCTTGGTATCTTAGGGGGTGTTTGGTTCCTACAGGAAAATTTTAGTCCCTGTCCCATCGGATGTTTAGACACATGCATGAAGTATTAAATATAGACGAAAAAAATAACTAATTGCACAGATTGTGACTAATTTGCGAGACGAATTTTTTAAGCCTAATTAGTCCATGATTTGACAATGTGGTGCTACAGTAAATATGTGCTAATGGTGGCTTAATTAGGCTTAATAATTTCGTCTCGTAAATTAGTCTCCATCTGTGTAATTAGTTTTATAATTAACTCATATTTAGTTCTCCTAAATAGCATCCGAACGTCCGATGTGACATGGACTAAAATTTAGTCCGGAACCAAACACCCCCTTAATCATCAAAGGCATCAAGCTGCTGGAGGCTTGCACGGAAAGTGTCACCGGTGATTTTCACCGTACCTGACATCACAACAGTGTCGTCGTATTTTACTAATCTAGAGTAGAAAAATCGATCGCTCTCGACTACAAGTCCTTGTTTAGATTTAAGTTTTTTCACTTTTTCTTTGTCACATTAAATCTTTGAACACATGCATGGAGTATTAAATGTAGATAAAAAAATAACTAATTATACAGTTTAATTGTAAATTACGAGACAAATCTTTTGAGCCTAGTTAGACCATGATTGGACAATAATTGTCAAATACAAACGAAAGTGCTATAGTATCAAATACTGATTCTCAACCATCATCTAAACAAGGCCAAGTTCGCTGCCGAATCGGCGTTTGCACAGTGTTCAATGTGACGGCGAACACTGTAGCAGTTCGTTTGTATTGGGTAATAATTGTTCAAACATTGACTAATTAGGTTCAAAACGTTCGTCTCACAAAGTACAATCAAACTGTGTAATTAGTTTTTTTATTTCGTCTACATTTAATACTCCAACCATAAATTTGATGTGACGAGAAATCTTCTTTTTGCATAGTGCCAAATTCTGCAATCTAGTTGGCCCAGGATCGACAACCAAGCAGTGCGTTGTGGTCGCCGTTTGCAGCGAGGAGCAGCAGCAGCACAGTGAGCAGCAGGCGCGCATCAACTCAGCAGTGTCTTCCTTGTCGCGCGGGCCAGTGGCTCGAGCTCGGCGCGCCATGTGCTCTGACGTCGTGGTACCGGCCACGTAGGATTTTCTTCTGTGCACGGCCAGACATCTCGACGTCAAGATCTGTGGTGTTGAGATGTGTTACCTTGGCGTCAGGACTCATGACGCCGATTCCCAGGCTCCAAAGATGAGTTTAAGTCTTTCATAGGACCAAATATAAATTTTATTAAAAAAAAGGTTAAATAGTAAAAATTTACGACTAATTTGTGTCTCGCAGGACAAAAAATGTAATTGGTGGAGAAGGATTAATTTCTGAAATATCCAGGGGCCAAAGTAAAAGAAAGAGGGCCGTCTTTTTCCAACCAACCATGACGGGCACAGTGACACACTGACAGTGCACAATACATTCTCCCCGTCGCCTAGAAGAGACGGGTGGAAATCGGGAATTCATTCCCACTCGGGCAGGAGAAATTTCTGCAAAGGTACAGAGTCACATGCGTCGGATTTTGGGGTGAGGAGGGCAGGAGGTGAAGACTAGAAAAAGAGGGGAAAGAAACAAGGGAGAGACAGGAGAGCGAGGTCCTTGCCTTCTTCTTCGTTTGCTCTCCACTCTCCTCGCTGTTCTTGCGGTTACCTCCGCCTTTGCCTTCAATGCTACCGCGTTACTGCTGGATCTGACGGACCCACCGCGTCCGCCGCCTCCGACTCCGCCTTGAACTTCAATCCTGATACTGGCCTCCCCAAGATTCTGCTGTTCCTTCGGAATTCCGTCTTCCTTTGCTGCCTCTCCTTCGCAGCATCCGCGTGGAACAAGGTGGGATCTTGGCTCAGTTTCTAGAGGGTTTGAATTCTTTCTATCCAATCAGTTTTTGGTGTTGAAGCGAGGCTATCTTTGTTTGCGAATGCAGTGCTGTGCGTGCTGATTTGAGTGAGAAGCTTCTCTTGCGGTGCTCGAGGTGAGATTTCACCTCCTCCGCGTTCTTCTTCACCGCCAAAGACCCAAGAGGGAGAGAAGGAAGCAAAGAGGCGGAATTTCGATTGGTTGCTGCGCGAATCCGCGAGATTGGCTCGATTCTCCCTTGAATTGCGGCGTGTGCCATGGTTTTCTCCAATTTCACCAACAAGGCAGCAGCTCAGCTGTGACGGCACTGTAGTGCTTTCTAGCCTGCTACTGCGCTCCAATGGCGTCCTCACCTTCGCCTTCCCCGGGCACCATCAGGGCCACCTTGCCGCCTTCCACGACAAACCCGTCGCCGGCAACCACCACGCGCACGCCGGCCTCCCCGGCCCCGGTGACGCAGCCCAATGCTACCCCGGCCGACCCTCCCTCATCGCAGGCCGTGCCTCCTCCCCTCCCTTCCGCATCCACGCCACCGCCACAGCTCACTTCTCCACCGCCCTCCTTGCCTCCGCTTCCTCCGGACGCCGTGCCACCACCGCCAGTTGTTGTTGCCTCTCCTCCACCCGCCCCAGCAGCCGCAGTGCCCCCACCCTCGCCGCCGGTTGCAGTACCCCCGCCACCTACACCTGCTGCCCCGCCAAAGGCGTCACCTATACCCATACGCCCCCCTGCGGCCGCGTCGCCACCCCCATCCAATTTGCCGGCGCCCAACCCGCCGGCTGACCCAACGCCGCCGACAGTAACGCAGCCACCTCCACCACGGCGCCGGCCACCAAGAACGCCTCAGACAGAACCTCCACCCCTGGCACCACCACCTTCTGGAACTGGAATCCCTGTCAAACCTTCTCCGACCAGTCCCTCACCGACATCCCCAGATCCTTCGATCCCCACTCCCTCTAGCCCCTCACCTCCAGGAACGACACCGTCCACACCAGGCTCTGGTGGTACTCCGTTGGTGCCAGCCCCAGCAACGGCAGCTGATCCAGTTAGCCCAGTAACAACCGGGGACCAAGGTTCCAACAAGTCGTCGAGTCCAGCCTCGCTGAGCAGCAGCTCGTCAGTAGACAGTGGTGGAATGTCTTCTGGTGCAAAGGCAGGCATTGGGGTAGTCGTTGCCATTCTTGTGCTTAGCTTGGTTGGAGCTGCATTTTGGTACAAGAAGAAACGGAGGAGAGTTCATGGATACCATGCTGGCTTTGTAATGCCTTCACCTGCCTCGACTCCTACACAAGTGCTAGGTAATTTGATCAAGTGCATTTGCAGCAATTACACACCTGGAAAGTTAAGATTAGTCTTTATATGTACCTGAGTGATGAACTGAACTAAAACTCATTTCTTGTTTAGGGTATTCAGCTAAAACAAACTTCAGTGCTGGGAGTCCTGAATCGAAAGATTCAATGCCAGAGTTCAGTATGGGCAATTGTCGGTTCTTCACTTATGAGGAATTGTATCAGATCACAAATGGCTTCTCAGCTCAGAACCTGCTAGGGGAAGGTGGGTTCGGATCAGTGTATAAGGGTTGCTTGGCTGATGGAAGAGAGGTCGCGGTTAAGAAACTGAAAGATGGTGGTGGGCAGGGGGAACGCGAGTTCCATGCTGAGGTGGATATTATCAGTCGTGTGCATCATCGCCATCTAGTTTCTCTTGTAGGGTATTGCATTTCAGATGACCAGAGATTGCTTGTCTATGATTTTGTGCCCAACAACACACTTCACTACCATCTTCATGGTACGTTCTGCTTTTATATATTGTGCAGGAGCATTTTTTTTACCACCTCTGTTCCAAAATATATGTAGTTCTAGCTATGTACCTGGACAAGTATTTGTCTAGGTACATAACCAGAACTGCAATTATTTTGGAAAGGAGGTAGTAGTTCTTTGTCCGGACTAAACAACTAATCCATTCCCGTATTAATTTTTCATCATAGGACGTGGAGTACCAGTTTTGGAATGGCCAGCTAGGGTTAAAATTGCGGCTGGTTCGGCTCGTGGAATAGCCTATCTTCATGAAGATTGTAATGCCATTTTTCATTCCTTCACCAGTTTTTGTGTGATGATTTTCACTACTCTCATGCTTTGTCACTTAATTCTTTTCCTTGGCAGGTCACCCCAGAATAATCCACAGAGATATAAAGTCCTCTAATATTTTGCTGGATAATAACTTTGAAGCACTGGTAAGAATGCTTTCTACATAATTTCAGTAACACCTTATAATGGAGTTATCACTCACTGCATTGGTCCCCATTTGCTAGGTTGCTGATTTTGGTCTTGCAAGGTTAGCTATGGATGCTTGCACTCATGTAACTACACGAGTGATGGGAACTTTTGGGTTAGTAAAACAGCGACAAGTCCAAGAGAACAGTTTAAACTTGCTTGTAATCTGACGCATGTTTCTTATTTAGGTACCTTGCTCCAGAGTATGCGTCAAGTGGCAAGTTGACTGAGAGATCTGATGTATTCTCATTTGGTGTTGTCCTCTTGGAGCTTATTACTGGTAGAAAGCCTGTCGATGCATCGAAGCCATTGGGTGATGAGAGCCTTGTTGAGTGGGTAAGCTATAGCAGTAGTTTGATTCATTAAAAGCTTTCCAGTTTTCCTTCGTAGCAAATGAAATTTAACCATATCATAAGTAATTTGCATGACTCAAAATCTTAAGTAGACTTATTCACTGATTACATTCAATTCTGTATGGGATTTAACGGTGTATCCAGCCTGAATGGCTGAATACACGCTATTGATATCTTCAAATCCCATTCTCGAATCAGTGATTTTTCAGAAAAATAATACTGGTAAACCATGTGGACCAGCAATTTTTGTGACAGCATAGTTATTTGCAGGCTAGGCCATTGCTCACACAAGCGCTTGAAACTGGCAATGCTGGGGAGCTGGTGGACGCCCGACTTAATAAAAATTATAATGAAGTTGAAATGTTCCGTATGATTGAAGCTGCTGCGGCTTGTATTCGACATTCAGCATCCAGGAGACCGAGGATGAGTCAGGTATAAGGATAAAGAAGAGTACATGCACATCTCATCAGACAGACCAGAACCTAACATTTTTTTCCCACTTGCCTCCTCTCAGGTTGTGCGAGTGCTTGATAGTCTCGCTGACGTTGATCTAACTAACGGCGTTCAGCCAGGCAAGAGTGAGATGTTCAATGTTGCGAACACGGCCGAGATCAGGCTGTTCCAGCAGATGGCAGTTTGGCAGCCAAGATTTCACGACCGATTTCAGCCAGTCCAGCTGGAACAGCCAGAGCAGAGGTCTTGATGCCTCTGGTTCGAGGCCATTGTAATCCTCATCATTGTAAATTCGTGTAGATCTAACTAGCTAGGGCGTGTTGTAATGAATTTTTACCTCATGTAATTCTTTTGAGTTGATCAAATCGTCATTATTCTTTCGTCCATCCCTGTCTTCTACCACTAACATAGATCATGTGCTGAGTTCTGCTTGCTTGTGCAAAGACTTGTTAGCTGATGAAGAGAGACTGCTGCGTTTAGTTGCGACTAGTGAATTGCTCTATCGATTTTTCCAGATTTTGCAATATGCCTGTAATCAGCAGTGCTTTTGAAATCAGGGTTTTTGACAAGAACCACTTAATTCGAGTTGAGCTTTGGGGCAAAGTTTATTCAGATGTGTGCCTTTTAGATCTTTTTTTTTCGTATTATCTGAAAAGGACGCGCATCAGCTTCTTGGCTACCTGGTTGGGTATCCGATCTGTTTGGAATCCCGGGCCTCCTGGGGAATTCGCCTATCTAGATCCGACAGGGACATGGAACTGTGCCCAAAATTTTCGTCAGCGTCAACCCAATAGTGCGTCTGAATGAGATGGGAGAAAATGAAACACAACTGGAGTTTCTGACGTCGACACAAAATTCTCTCAGGATTTGCTGGGTGGATGAAGCGAAGAGAAATTGGGGATGGCCCTTATCGCTGTCCGCGGCGTCGGCGTCCTTTACAGGTGGGTCGCAGTGCAGGCGGAAGGCGGGACGCCGCGGATTTGACCCAGAAACGAAGAAAGATGCTTCATGGAGACCCCCATTACCATACCCATCTGAATGAATATCTGATATATAACTGGCCGGCATCGGCCGCCACCTACTAATCATCATCGTGGGGTTCATGTGGCATGTGCAAAGGCAACGGCGCCTGTTGCTGTGACGCATGCCATGACCGACACAGCAATGCTTCAGTGGATGATAGTGTCCTGTCTCGAGTTGACAGGATAATTGTGCTGTAATGAACAGTAGGGTTTAGTGGGGCGTACGACATGGTAGATCTTTTGCTGGGCAGTGGGCACGAGTGCAGCCCTGTTATGAAAAGTATCGTTCGCTGATTTGTTGTGAGAGAAAAACTGTACATGGCTAATATGAGAGGATGATAAGTTGAAGTAAAGGGCTGCCAAAGGTTAGAACTTTGAAGGACTGTGGTCTTAACTCTTTTTTCTTCTTCTTTTCTGGCAGAGTAACGCTATTTTGCTGCTGAATTTCTAGGGTCAATGCTTCCGGCTCCTGCGAATCCGCGAACGGCAATGCTCGTGCGAATTTCAGGAACTTGCTCTTTGCGCAGTAAAGTCTGCAATGCTTCAGTTGCACGCCTGGGCCAATTTGTAGCGTGCGTTTAATCATTGACCTGCGCCTCTTAACCTTACCTTAACTATGAGCAGCTCATAATTTGTCATCAGAATCTTCCCATTGGATAGGTAGCTTTATTTCCCAGAATAAAAGCTGTTCAACAGGAGTGTGTTGCACGTCCATACCTGATGATTACATTTCATGTTGGAGCACACGTTACAGCAATTCAATTCGGTTATGCCTGTTGAAGATCTTGTATCCCATAATATCCTGCTCTACGGGGCAATCTCTTGGCTCCTTTGGATCTATCATTCCCCATGGGGATTGAAGGATAAATTAGTTCATTTCTCCCTCAATCCCCTCCAGTCCCCATGAGGAATGGGTGTACCCATAATAAAGGTTTTAAATCTTACAATTGTACTCGGCTCACACAAAATGGTAAAGCAAAATCATGTCCATTTTCAGTGATATAATGACTATCAGTGTCTGTACATTATTCTTCCGGGCCTCTGTTATTTCCATTGCTATATATACGTCTATATTTCCCATGTAAGGTACAAGATAACGCCCTGTGCTGAGCAGCACAACCTTATTTTACAGTTTTCCATCTATCACACAACGCGAACTAACCCCCCCCCTACAAATGACAAAAGATACAACACATTTTACAACTCATGTCTTGCTAATTTGCTTGCACCAACTTCACAATGATGAATGAATATACGAAGAGGGTTGCCTGCATCATGTCAGAGACGCTAAGAAAGTAGCTCAAATAACTCTTAAGTAGCTTCTGATTTGATGAGCAAAGGTTCTAACGGTTGCAGGTTGGAAATCAAGCAGTGCAATGAAGTAATGAAATGGTAGAAAGTAGGAAGATAACTACACTTTGATAACGAGTGTTTTCTAGTGCCCCACTGACGATCAGATGGAACATTAGCATAGAGAACTGAAAATTTCCTGTTCCATGGGGAAAAAAAAGTCTGAACAATAAAAATGGGAAGAGCTTACATGAGCTCCAAAACGAGGGCTGAAGCGCCACCGCCACCATTGCAAACTCCAGCAACACCAAATTTTCCATCTTTCTGCCTAAGAATCTGCAGACCAAGAAAAGCTAGAAATTTATGAACAAAATTGCACAGGAGAATGCTGTCCATTTTCTACAGGTCAAGTTCTCAACCTCTTCGATTCTTGCTGCTTTGTATTAGTTAAAAATGAAAATTTGGAGCTATTCTGGAGAGAGGCTGCAGATAAAAGTGAAAAGGGGGTGCAGACTTCTCCTGAGTTATTTGGTTAGACCGTTGAGGTTCAGGGGTCGATAAACTGCCATCACCAGGCACAAACTTCTTAGGAACAAAATCAAGGGAATGTCTCTCCCCTTGATCGAGTTTAGAGTGAAAAGAGGTTGCTCAGAATTTTCAAACCACTCCCCTCAAAAAACACACACACACACACACACACCAATTTGCATGCTAGAGTATTAAACATGATGGTTCAGAAGATAACACATGACAGGGAAATATACAATAATCTGACATACAGATAAGGATACATAAAATTGAACAAAACTGCAGAGAAGGAAACGGTAGCCGAAACACTGTAAGCTCAAAACATCCAATAAGTCAAGTTTTACTTATACTAGCAATTCTTGCTTCCCTGTATCAGAGGAACATGAAGGTTCTAGATCTACTCTGGTACAAGGATGCAAACAAAATGAAAAGAGTTGTTCAAAATGATAAAGCTAGAAATATCTTAGTCTGCAACTGTATGCACTTCAAATTCTGATAAAAAAATAGATGGGTTGGATGCAAATGTGATAAGAGGATGATATATCATGCACCAAGACGAATTTTGCAGTCAAGAACTAAATCATAATTATACATGGGTCGGAAGCATACCCCAAGCAGAGTGACTATAATCCGTGCACCACTGCAGCCGATAGGATGGCCCAGAGAAACAGCACCACCACTTAAGTTTAGCTTTCCCTGAATGTACAGAGATATTTATTAGATCATGCAGAGACAAATACAAATACTAACTGCTGAATTATATAGACAAGTAAAAATCAGTGACTCACAGAAGGGATACCAAGAAGCCTCTGATTAGCTACAGCAACAACCTGGCAATGTCCATAAGTACAGTTAAGTCTAGAGTTGTGCTTCAGCTGTAAGTATTATTGAAACTGGAAAGACCAAGAACTTACAGAGAAAGCCTCATTTATTTCATAATAATCAATCTGTGAAGTTTGAAGAGCTGCATTTGATATAGCCTTTGGAATAGCAAGAGCTGGAGCTGTCGTAAACAGCTCTGGTGCCTACATTAGAAAGGAGTGCACACAACAGAGATAAAATGATGCTCAGTGTGATAAGTCACAATAAGCGAGATTTCAAGGTAACTAAGACTCCAGTGACACATCACTGAATGGAAAATAGATATTGGTTCCAGGAAAAAGGATACTTTCCCTCATTAACACAAAACTTGTTCAAACAATGTATTAGGACAGGAGTCATGCAAGAGTTACCTGTGCAGCATCAGCATACCCTCTAATCCTTGCAATAACTTTAAGGCCAAGATTCTTGGCTTTCTCTCCACTGACAAGGACAATTGCAGCAGCGCCATCACTGTGCATTGATAGATAAGATCAGCATTATCCCTTGATGAATTATGCATCATCCAAACAAAGTTAATCTACACTAAACATAAATAAACAATGGAGTCCAAAGTTTGAAAGAGGAAAATCATGGCTTGAGCATGTGCAGGTAGCCTTGTGATGCATGGCAGCATGGGGAGCCTAGCAGAATTATGAGCTAACCTTTTCTTGTATGTCATATTAGATGCACTATAGGAAACATGTTCCGAGCATGGACGACAGCAATTTTGCTCCTACCTCCTATGGGAACCTGCACCGCACCAGCCCACCATGTATAGGCTCAGGTGCAATACTAGTGTATGCTCAGCATGGGCTCTTTTTTTTTTTTTTTGAATCAGCATGGGCTCTCTTGAATGACCTAGCGTCAGTGCTCTAGGATTAATTCCTGTGATTTTCAATGGTGAAGAAATTTCTTATGGTTTCACTGTCTACAAAAAGTAGTCTGATAATGTACATGCAGTGGTACAGGAGTGCAGCCAACAAACAAGGAAGGCATGAGACAGTTTCATCCATGAGGGTATATAGGAGAGAGTGGTTTCCTTTTTTAATATTGCTTACTGATGAATTGCCTTCAATAAGAGATATTCTCTGACAAGCTAAACTAAGAATATATGCAAATCTAATTGGTTCATATCTTATCTTAGACATAACTTAAGGCATAATAATTACAACTAACAGGATATTACTAACTCAGATCTACTTGTTGTCTGTACTGTAGCCTTTCTTGTAATCTTGTTTCTAGTAGCTATAAGAGTATCATAACAATACCAAAAGAGGTTGTCCAGGTTACAAGTACTAATCTCAAATATAAATTGCTAATGCAATTATTACATTTTAGAACATGGTATACCATTGACTCTGGTTGCATGTTATTTATATAGATTACAGAGGGCTGATCAGAGTAACAAGGAAACAAACCTTATACTAGAAGAATTGCCAGCCGTCACAGAACCATTCGTCTTAAAAGTTGGCCCAAGTTTCTTCAGCTTTACTGGATCAAACTGCGCATATGAAAAACCAAAGGAATCATGTCAAATCTCAAGAGGAAAAGAAATCGTGTTAATTGTTGTTATGGACAATGTTAAATGTGGATTGTTTCGTGTATGTTCCGTCACTTGCATTCTGACACTACACAACTCCTCTTGAATCTGCAACAATCAAAATCAACACTAGTAGCAAGACCTGGATTACCTTTGCAAGACTCTCATCCTTGTCCACAACTACTGGTGGTTTCCCTCTACCAGAAGAAATTTCAACCTGGGAAACAACAAAACGTTTGAGATTGGTACCATATACTAAAGTATCAAAGTCTAACACACAAAAGGAGTTATGTGGTCAATCAAAATCATGCACGCACAGGAATAATCTCCCAAGAAAATGCACCGCTGTCCCGAGCTGCTATTCCACGTTCATTGCTGAGGATAGCATAAGAATCCTAGAAGAAAAAATAAGTCACTGCCCAGAGTAGATGCTAATAAGTAGAATAAAACAGGTTGTGATTCATAAATAAAGCTTAGAAACAGCAGCAACCTGCTCGTCCCTTGAGATTGAGTGCTGGTCTGAACACAGTTCAGCACACATTCCCATTGGAAAATCGTTATAGACATCCCACAGGCCATCCTTGAGCATCCCGTCAACCAGGGACATCATGTCCGAACCGTGATCCACGTCTGCATTTTATTTGCACTGCTTATTGTAAGCACAAGCTACAACCGAGAACGCCTACAACAAAAGCATTCTAGCCTACAACATCACTAACCTTGCTCCAGCCACATATTTTGGGGCATTCGACATGCTCTCCATGCCACCGGCGACCACGACATCGTTGATCCCCAGCTGAATACTTTGCGCCGCAAACATGACAGCTGCAACAAGTCGGTGGTAACGTTCCAGGATAAGGCTCTCACATTGCAAGGCTAATCATCAATCAATCAATATACAAAATAGAGTATATTAGTAGTAGTACCCTTCATTCCTGAGGAGCAAACTTTGTTGACGGTGGTGCAGGGGACGGAGTAGGGCAAGCCGGCGCCAAGGACCGCCTGCCTTGCCGGGGCCTGGCCGAGGTTGGCGCTGAGGACGTTGCCCATGAACACCTCCTGCACGAGCGCCGGGTCGACCTTCGCCCTCTTGAGAGCACCTGGGGATTTGGGAGGGACCACATATGACGCAGCAATTCGTTAACGGATTACTGTTGATGCGGCCAAAAACGTTGGAGGCGAGCGAGTGGCGCGGCGGGTACGTACCCTGGATGGCGATGGAGCCGAGCTTGGTGGCCGGGAGGGACGAGAGCGACCCGAGGAGGGCGCCGATGGGCGTGCGGGCGACGCCGACGATGCAGACATCTCGAACCTTGAGGCCCTGGTTGCCATCGCTAGTAGTAGCAGCCGCGCTCGACGACGCCATGATCGATCGATGGGTTGATCCTAATAAGGAAGCCGGAGACGAAGATGCGTCACTGCCGCCGGCGATGAGCGTACCCCAGAGAGTTGCGAGAGCGAGACCGAGAAGAGGAAGCGGAGTTCGTCGATTTTATGCCAGGGCGGCTGCGGGCGAAGGGGCCAAGAGGGGATGGCGAGTGTCGGAGTGTGCTCGCTAGTCGCTACCACTTGCTCTTCCGGCGGCGGCTGGGGAGGAGCGCCCAGTATGGAGTGGATTGGGAGAGACGGGCACGGCTCGCTTCTCTGGAGGCTCGACTCGACCACGCCTAAAGATGGCAACGGGGACCCGATCCCCGATTCCCCGTGGGGAATTCCCCTATTAGGGGACGGGGATGGAGTCAAATATGCCCTCACGGGGATCTAACGGGGAGAAACTGCCTCCGTCGGGTATTTGGCGGGGACGGGTCTGGGGGGAGCATTCCCCGTCCCCGGATACCCGCGATCCCCGCCCCCGTTTATATACAGGCTTTGCTCTCTTTCCTGATGGCCCAACCAGCCCACGAAGGCCCAATGTCTTCTGAGTATATATAACAGCAATAACCCTAGTTCTACACCTTTGTGATGATTAATATCCTGCTTCTTGCTATTTAGCTATTTTTGGATTGTGATTCGTGGTGTACTCTAATATTGTGTCGATGAACTCATGTGAATGATGATGAATTAACCTGAATGGTGATGAACAAATGCGGGGACGGGGATCCCGACGGGGATTTTTCCCCTCGCGGGGGCGGGGAGGGGAGGGGGAGAAATCGTCCCCGTGAGCTTTGGCGGGGACGGGGACGGGGATTTTTTCTCCCCGCGGGGACGGGGATGGGGAGGCAACCTCCGACGAGGAATTCCCCGTTGCCATCTTTAACCACGCCACGGCGTGGTGCGTTGGCAGACGAGACAAGACGTAACGGGATGGAATGGAACGGAACGGACTCGCCCATCACTCCATCAGTCGATAAAATTATTTATTCTTTTTTTTTTTGGATTTATTATATACAGATTAGTATTAGTATGATATAATAGAGGATTGGGCTTGTGTTTTTTTTAGCAAGGAGGATTGGGCTTGGTACTCACGCATTCCTTGCTCGACCGCATGGGCTCTAGCGCAGCCTGCCATTGTGGAGTTTGCAGCCCAGATCATATACAATTTCTTGGGCTGGGCACCGATGTTAACTCTTCCATTACAAGTTTACTTCTTTTCTTTTTCTTTTTCTTTTTTAAAAAAACTACACTTCTTCTAAAAATCTAACACTCTTAACCTTCCCTCTTTGTCCAAAAAAAAAAAAAAAATCTCTCAAAAGTGAAAAAAGGGAAACCTACTAACAATCTGGCCTTCTAAGGCCTTAATAGTTCCAGAACTATCTGCAGTGCATATCAAGCACTACTAGTAGCAGGAAGCGAGGGACGTGACTGACTAGCTAACCCGTGATTAAAACGCGACGTATTGTTCAGCTGTTAATTCCGACTGCTCCACACACAGCCTGGCTAGGCTAGCTCCTATTACTTTTTTTTTAGAAATTTCGGCTATGTTCGGCTGCTCTAATAACAATCATCGTACAAATCAGTACAAACGATTTATAGACCAGCCGAACACTCCCTTTAGCAGGAGTTCTGCTATATTACCATATAAGAAGGGAATCGAGCCAGATTTTACAGAGGTTTATTACATGAAAAGGCTTGATCACATACACAAAAGGTCTCTTGATCACAAACAATCTGGCTAGCTCCTATGGTAAGAACCGAAAGCCCCTCCGTGAGGGGCGTGCGAACAGTGCGTGGGGACAGGGCCTATTATTTTTAGGGGCCCCCGAAGCCTCTACCAGCCATCACTGCTGGTAGTTTGTCATCAGACGCATGCAAACTAGTACTAGTGACTACCAGCTAAGCTAGAGGATCAATTCAAGTCCATGGCATAAACTACCATTATGTATTAGCACGGGAAACTAGCCGATACTACATACTACGTACTACGGAGTACATATGAGTCAGGAGTATAAAGTGTCTAATATATTTAACCAAATATATAAGTAAAAATATTAATGCTCAAATAAACATATTAGAAAGTATACCTCATGAAAAATCTAATAATATTTATTTGATATCATAAATATTATGTATTTTATATATAGCTAGTCAAACTTGAGATATTTTAACTTTTTACTATGCTAAAATTGCACTCGTTTCTGGACGGAGAGAGTACTCGATAATTCTAATCTTTTCCCCAATTTTGAATTCTATTGTTCTTCATAACATTATATGAACTGATATTTTTTCGAACAATCATTATATTATAAAATATAATTATCTTTCATATATATGATTATTTATCGTGTTCCAAGAGATTAATACATTGCATGATATATATGTAGAATTTATAATAATTAAAATAATTCTGTCTATCAAGAGATAAGGCCTCGTTTTATAGTTTGGTACAGGGTCCCAATTTTCGCTGGCTCGGCCCTGTATATTCTCATTCCCAGACGCAAATGCAACGCCGGCAATCCAAATATACAAGAGGATATGAACCTTTTTTTCGTGTGTGCTGGAGGAGGACGACAGTGTTCCCGTGCAGCGCAAGCGAGCAGATCAGTGAGCAGCGACATGTCACCTTACACGTTCACCAAACAGCGCAACGAGGTAGACCTAACACGTCGAGCTAGCTTGCGTAGTTGCGTTGGTAAACCTGAGCTGGAATGGAAAACATGTGACGCTCGCCACAAATTAATTCGACCGACGTGCAGTGATAATAAGCCTGTTCGCTCGTTGGTTTCAGCCAGAGCTTATCAGTCCAGTCAACAGTATTTTTCTCTCACAACAAACCAGCATCAGGTGGACTTATCAGTCCAGAAACCAATCAGCGAACGAGCCAAAAAACCATCTCAAATTCATACCTTTTTCGTCTCAGCCTGATCGTGAAATGCAAGCAAGACTAGCAGCTGACGATGGAGAGAACCAGCAGGCTCTGGGTGCTGATCCCTTGTCACTGTCCAGTGTCCCCACTTCTTCCTGCTATACATTATACACCTTGTTCGCTTATTGTATCAGTCAGACTTATTAGTTATGATATAATATTTTTCTCTTACAACAAAAACAGCATCAACCGACTTATAAGCCACAGAAACGATCAAACGAAAAGAAAATTAGGAATTAACAGAGCGCGGTTAATGAGATTCGAACTAATATAAAAGCCCTCCGATCCAACTCCCAAACAACATACTGTTATGTTGTACTGTACTTGTACGTACGACGACTAGCCAATACGGGAACTCGCACGATGTCCTAATCATGTTTTTTTTTCAGCCTCGACCGCTAAACCACAATGTACACACGTACAGTGTACTGCGTAGTGGGGATACATACGGCTACATGCGGCACACCAAGAATCCAAGACATCAACAACTACCATTCATAACACTTGCATTATCATGTTCTGAAGCAAAGATTTAAAAGGCACCAATATCAAAATTCAAAAAGGTGTATGGTGCCATCGTCACCTTTGCATGAAAGCCTATGCTCGTACGAAGCAAATGTGTTTTTTAGTAAGCATCTATACCGCATTTCATTTTTTTACCCTCCTCTCGTCTGCCCGGCTGCCCCCACCTCGTCCAATCAAATCTTACATTCAAGGGGCTATTGCGTTCTTGCCCCTGCTTTGACGTCCCATCAGGCAAACTGAAAAATGACAGAACTCTAACAACAATGTTCATATCCATGTAATTTGGCCTACAAATCACATCACCGAATACACAGTTAGTTCAATCGCTCTACTCATTTTTCCTACGGATTGATACTAATTTTCTTACAGACCAAATCACAAGAGTTTCAAATCTTACCTAATCTCTTCACCAACATCGCATAAATCCATCTCGCCAATGTCACTGCTCCTGTTCCAGACAAGAAACATCCACTGATTGTGGTGTATGATCTGTGAATTATTTCAGCTAGATTATATATCAATCAAGGATAGAATAGGAAGAACGTAACAGTGAAGAGTACATTGACTTTTGTATTCCTTACCTACAATGGGATCTCCATTGTTCACCCACTCATTAACAGTAGCCTTCCAACCTCTAAAAATTCAGATCAAGCATAACATCAATCAAACATGTAAATCTGAGAAAGTTGCGTAAGACCAAACTAGTGTCTAAAATGATGGCCAAGTAATATAAAGAACCTAGACATTTCTAGGCAAGAAAAGCACAAGCAGCTTACTCAATAAGCGATCGGACGAGTTGCCGAATCTACTTCGAGCCATGCTTTCGCAGCGGTTTCACAGCCATTCCAATCTCAGTAGCCTATATAAGTGATTCGAGAGATATGAACAAAGGCACAAAGAAGAGTTCATCAAGCACATGCAGCAGCGGCAGTTTCACTTTCGTCACGGCTCACCCTGATAGCGTCCACCATGAATTCCAGCTGCCCCAGCCTCCCGAGAAGCTCGAGTAGCTCGGCCTCTGACTGCAGGAAAGTTGAACACACAGCAAAGTCAATCAGAAGGGATTAATGCCAACATCAGCAAAGAAACAGAATCAACAAATAGGGTTGATCAGAAGGGATTAATGTCAACATCAGCAAATCAGGAACAGAATCAACAAACAACAAAGCAATGGAGGAACCTTCTCTTGAGCATTGGAGAGAGCCGCCTTGACACGGAACGCCTCGGCGACGACGTCGTCATCGCTCTTGTTCCTTGGCGCGGCGTCGCCGCCGCCGTTGTTGACGAACTCGGCGCGGTCAAAGCTGGGCACGCTGCCCGTGCCCTTGGGGAGGAGGAGCGACGGCCGGCCACGGGTGGGGTGCCCCAGCGCCTCTGGCGCGGGTAGGGCGACGAGCGCGGTGTAGAGGCGCTCGAAGATGGCGTCGCGGCGCACGCGGAGGGCGTCGGGGTGGTCGGCGGCGGCTACTCGTATGGCGGCGTCGATGGCGTCGAAGATGCTAGCCCGCGCGCCGCTGAAGAAGCCCCGCCTGGCCGCCCAACGAATGAGGCCTGGCTGCTCGGGGCCGCGCCCGTCCCTCGTCGCCGCCCAACCGCACCCCACGCTTAGTCGCTGGGCCCTGGCCGCCTGACGAACGGGGCCTGGCCGCTCGGGGCCATGCCCGTGCCCTCGTTGCGCGGCGCAAGGAGCCGCCCAGCCGCACCCCACGCCCACGCCGCTGCTAGGGTTTCAGAGGATTGACATGAGGAGAATGAGAGAGCTAGAGAGGGTATGGTAGAGGATGGGGGATTGGGGAGGGTATGAGTGAATAAGGGGTATTGTTGTCCTTTGGTCTTACTGTGAAGGGTTTTGTTGTTTTTTATTTATTTTTATTCCAGATACAACTAACAGAGTTAAAAGTAAGGGTAAACTGAACCTTAGTAGTTACAAAGGAGGGGTAAAATCACAACGATGACAAAAACGAGAGTAAAATCACAATTGAACATCAAAGTAGGAGCTAAGAACACAATATTCCCTACATTCAATACCTTCAAAAACCTAATATGAACATATATATGACTATATATTCCATATATTGCTACTTTACTATGTTAAACGATTGGTACTTTTTATGTTAAACAATTCTAAATTATGCTCAAATTCCATTATTAGGTGAAATTATGCTTCGATTACGTGCTATATATTTGTTATATACTCCCTCCGTTCCTAATAGCTTTTCGTATGTATCTAGACATGCATAATGTATATTTTGATGCATAACAAAGCTATATATATCTAGAAAAGTCACAACGACTTACAATATTAGGTTTTTGGTTGCTAAAAAGTTATTTTGATATCCCTTTCTATTTCGAATACCCAAGCTCAAAATTCTTGGCTTACCACTGACTGTGTGTTACCTATTCATTTAAGATCTATTGGCCATGTGACATTTGAAGAAAAGATGACCTTCGTTCTCGCCTATTCCGATTACAGACAACACATCTATTTCTCAATATCCATGCCTCTAAACTCCAGGTTAGACCTGATAGGGTGACTATTATGTGCGGCTCTCCATAAAAAATGTTCTTTGCTAGCTTTGCCTAAGGGTTGAAGAAATAGTTAGTCACACGTATGGCAAACAGTGTTTCCTTTTTAGCTGATGGCCTCGGAAGTCAGAACACTCGGATTTGGAGAAGAGTGAGGAAGAAGAGATCCACGTGCTGAGAGGAAGATGAAATGAAATGCCCGAATAGAGTACAGCTTTCCCATTTTTTAAAAGCCAATCTGTCTTTTTAGCTTGTTTTTTTAGTTGGAATATTATTTTTCTCTCACAACAAATTAGCTTGAACAGTGTTTCGACTTGTTTTTTCAGCGAAGCGAAAGGAGCCTTACAACCTATTCGCTCGGTAAGCCAGAACCGTATTTTTCTCTTACACCAAACCAGCCAGCAATACTTCTGGTTTATAATCCATGATCGTTTCCGCCGAAACGAACATGCTGTTAATTGGTTTGGTTAAACAAGGAAGAAAAAAAAGGGATTAGGAACTAGAAGAAGAAGGCAGTCGGTTAGCGTGGCCAGGCAGGCAGTTGTCGTGTCGCCATTGGCGTCGCGCTGCACGCTCACCCGACTCCCTTCACTCCCAAGCCACTACCATACGTCCCGCGCGCGCTCTGGGCTCATATATACTCTGCTCGCTCGCTACGCTCCTCATCGCCCCGAGATCCATTGATCGCATTCCCACCACCTCCAGCATCCGCACGCCTCCCCTCCAAGCAGACCGCCGCCGCCAGCAGCATGGCCGCGCCGCTGCTCCGGCAATGGCGCCGCCTCGCCGTGCTCGGCGCCCTCCTCGCGCTCCACCTCGCCGCCGCCGTGGCGCAGTCGCCGCCAGCTTCACCCACGACCCCGGCCGCGCCCACGACCCCTGCCGCGCCCACGACTCCGGCTGCACCCACGACCCCGGCTGCACCCACGACCCCGGCCGCACCCACGACCCCGGCTGCACCGACGACCCCGGCTGCACCCACGACTCCGGCTGCACCGACGACTCCGGCCGCGCCCACGACCCCGGCTGCACCCACGACCCCTGCCGCGCCCACGACTCCGGCTGCACCGACGACCCCTGCTGCACCCACGACCCCGGCCGCACCGACGACTCCGGCTGCACCGACGACGACCCCTGCCGCACCCACGACCCCGGCGACGCCGGCGCCCACTGCCAGCCCGACAACGCCAGCGCCCACCGCCACCCCTGTCGCGCCAGCAAAGCCGCCGCCGGTCGCACCGGCCAAACCCCCGCCGGTGACGCCCCCACCGGTGACGCCACCTCCCACGACGCCACCCGCCGTGCTGCCGCCCGCCGCAGCGCCTCCGCCGACGGCCACGCCCCCGACTGAGGCGCCCGCGTCGCTGCCTCCCGCGACGACGCCCCCGCCCGTGGCCGAGGCCCCCGCGCCGCCCGCGGAGATACCGCCCGCCGAGGCGCCGTCCAAGGGCAAGAACAAGCACAAGAGGAGGAAGAAGCAGCACGGCAAGAAGGAGGCGCCCGCGGAGGCGCCGCAGCCGCTGAGCCCGCCTGCTCCCGCCGCGCCGTCGCCGGCTGATCTCGAGGACGTGTCCGGCCCCGCACCGTCAGCGTCCGATGTGGTAATGCCCAAATCACTATCCTATTAGGCGAGAGCACTTCACATTTTTCAGTAGGAATGACCACAATGTTTTTTCTTCTTCTTTTCTGCAGAACGCGAGCAGCCGGCAGCACCAGCACTGGGCCTCCGTCGTCCTGCAGACCGCCATGGCGGCGCTTTTGCTGTCGCTAGCGTGGTAAATCCCAGAGAGAGATCCATATATCAGCGTACCAGCTCATGGTGTAATTATTTCCGCTGTTTCTGTTCATGCTGTACCATCATAGGCCGGTGAGGTTTATCTGCGGGATTTGTTATAGGAACCATTGGATTGTGGCTTGTGGTAATTTTTTGATATGTTCTGTATCCATTTTTTTTTTGTTAATTTAGGAATAAAGACTCACACTTGCTCAGACAAAATACTGCGAAATGTGATGCCTCTTATTTACACCTTGACGCATCTAGGAACGAACAAATGATTTCAGCATCTTGGGTTATATAGAGATGCCATTCCATTCCCTGAAGGAATGAATTACACGCATGGACAGCTAAAGATCCGAACAATTTCTCCACCTCTTGAGTTTGAAAAAATTCAGCAGAATGTTGAAGGAACAAAGTGTTTGATCTAGCAGTGCATTAGTCCTCGTCCACTTCATGAAAAGGTAGTGGAACCGTCTTTACCGCCCGAAACTTGCCCGCGTTGTTCAGATGCTCATTCTCCAACCTGAAATTTTCAATATCTGGTTCAGTCTCTGACTCTCAATGTGTTTATTGTTTCAAGAATTAATGAGATTGTGCAGAGCTTTACAGTATTATAAGGTTTTTACCTATAGAAGTTCCAATGCCCTCGCCGGATCACCTCGAGGGCCGCTAGAAAGAAGGAAGTGACCCTAGAATCCAAACTCCCAAAATTTGGATGGATGACGGTCTGCAGCCAAGCAAGCCTCAGCACAAGGTTCAGTCCCTGAAAAAAAAAGGTTCAGACAGGAATCAGAACATTTCACTCGAGCCATTGGTTCTTCTGGAACGTGATGCTTCACTAGTGCAGAACAAATAGCATGCTTGCCCATCTAGAGATTATGGTCGAAAATTTAATATTGGATACTTAGTCTAAACTGTTTTTTTTTCTTTCTAATCTTCGTGCGTGCTCAGAGTTCTGTTTTGATCCTTGATATCTCTCGGTCGGACAGACTGACTGAAACTCTGAACTAGCAAGCACTTTGTTCTGCAAGACACTGCAACTGAACCTTCCTCAGCACGGTGATTAGCTGAGGGACGTACCATTGACAAGTAGTATATGGATTTCCTCTTGAGGATGAGGTCGTTCCTGAGCCAGGAGTTCTTGGAGTTGGGCTGGAGCAGGCCCCAGTCCTTGACGAAGTCCCAGTACAGCTGGTACACCGTGGCGCCGCTGGACACGGCCACGAGGAGCGACAGCGACGCCAGGCTCTTGTCCTTCTCGTACGCCACCTTGGCGCCGGCGGCGAGCATGGCGGAGACGTACTTGCCTAGGTTCACCAGGTGGCTCGTGTCCCCCTCGTCGAACCACCTCCTTGCGCACTGCACAGCACAGCAAACAATGCATTTCAGACATTCAGAGTTCAGACAGTCCAGGGACTCTGCACTTTGCACTCTGCAGCAGGATAGAACTCGTCACCTGCATGGCTCTCCAGTAGTAAGGCAGGAAGGAGACGGCGTAGGCCAGGTCTCTGATGTGCTTGGTGTTGGTGCAGTAGCCGTACTCCTGCGTCCAGTAGCTCCCACTGATGTAATAGCACGCCAGGTACTCCAGGCTTCGTAGCATAGGCACCTGCCCATTTCGCCATCTCTCTTGTCAGATTAGATGTTCATCTTCTATAAATTCATTCAAGCGATCGACAGAAATTTGTCAAATTCTTGAACTGACTAGTTGTAGTACAGTACCTGGCTGCAAAGCTGATCGGCCATGAAGAAGTCTACCATTACAACCTGCAAACATTCAAAACAATCAGTCTGTGCGTTGGCCCGCTCTGGTCCGAAGAAGATCATGCAAATACTCGTATCAGAGAATAACTGGTCAGAACAGAACAAGTGTAAGTGCAAGTGCTGCTGATGCTGTACCTTGTAGAGCGGTGACAACACAATGTTCCTCAGTATCCTGAGGAACTGAAACCGACTGGACCGGTACACGACGTTGATCGGGCAGAACAGCAGGAGCAGAAACACCTACAGTGCATCGAACACATTCCATGATTCTCATTCTCGATCATGAGCAGCTGCAGCAGGAGCATATGCGGAAGCATGTTCTTCGATTCTCCAGCAGCCAGGACACGAGGAGCATCAGGACAGAAATAATTGTAGCAGTGGGCACCTAGAGAGAGGCTCACCAGGAGCAAGAATCCGGGGATGGCCTGGACGTGCGGCGACGCGTGGTAGCCCCACCTGAGCACGAGGGCGAGGTGCGCGAACATGACGCCGGCGACGGCGGCCATGGACGCGGCGCAGACGAGGAACACGTCCCGGGGCCCGAGCTCCCCGCCGCCGGCGGGCCGCGGCGACGACTCGAAGATGAAGCCGTAGTTGACGCGGCACCTGCGCCACGCCACCATGTTGCACCCGTAGAGGAGCAGGTGCAGGAACAGCAGCGCGAACATGCTCAGCACCGGGTACGCGGTCTCCATGTACACCGACACCGAGTCGCCAAAGCTGGTACCGCCGCCGCCGACGGGGTTGGAGTGGTAGTACATCCCCGCCATGTGCGCCATGACGCAGTAGCCCACGAACAGCGCGGCGAAGCAGCCGGCCATGAGCCCCGTGAAGAAGGTGGCGGCGTGCGAGTCCCTGCGCTGCGCGGGCCTGAGGTACTTCATGGCCTTGCGCCGGTTGTCGCCGGCGAAGTGCCGGACGAAGATGTCCTCGACCTCGTCCATCAGCTTCAGTGCCTGCAGTGAACTCGGACGGAAGAGCAGAGTCGTCAGTTTCAGTGCTCCAGAATACTCTTTTTAGACTGACAGAGAGACAGTGCAAAATGTATATATGTGAGTGACACATGCCTCATCGGAGCTGTTGAAGTAGGAGGTCTCGACCACCTTGAGGTATATGGACAGGACCTGTTTCCCAGTAATCTTCTCAAACTTCTTCAAAATCTTGACAAATGCCATCATGTTCAGGCTCCTGCACATCGCCAAAACAAACATTCAGTGTTTCCAGGGAGGGACTGATTGAAGGAGAAGGATGAAGGAATGCGCGAGCAGCGCTTATTACCGGTAGGTGGCGAGGTAGCCCAGGCCCTTGTAGAGCTCGACGAAGGCGCGCTTGATCATCTTCTCCGCGTGCCGGAGCTTGGTCTTGTTGACGCTCTGTTTCCCGTCGGGGTTGCATTTCTTGGAGGACTGGCTGTTGGCGAGCTCGTCCCACAAGATGTCCGTCAGCGCGGAGATCGTCCTGGAAGGGGTGGTCAGGGGGATGGTGATCTTCAGGCTCTTCCTCCCGCACCCGCTCAACGGCCTCCCGACGAAGGCTTCCAGAGCCTTCTAGATCCTGCTGCTGCTGGTCCTCTTGAACAGTGACGACACCGGGATCATTGCTCATGGTCGCTGTGGTTTCTTCTTGCTCGGTCAGCTGGAGCTGGTACGTGTCTGATGCTGACGTCATCGCATACCTCGTGAACTCATCCTCTGTTTTGAGTAGGAAGATTATTACTCACTCCATTCCAAATTATAAGACGTTTTGTCTTTTACAAATATATAGATTTTGCTATGAATTTAGATGTAGACTATGTCTAGATATATAGTTAAAGTTATGTAGGTAGAAAAACGAAAACGCTTTATAATTGAAATGGAGGAAGTATTATTTTATCACTGAGGAAACATGATGATAAACTATAGATGCTCTGCACTAGTACTAGTATTATTGAAAGGAAGGAATTCTGCCTTTTCAGGAGTCATGATCTACTAGTAGCACAAATAATGCATGGAACTTTGTATGATGCTTCTTATCTTTCTAGAATCACAGAGGCATCCAGATGTTATGTATCGTATAAATAATATCTAGTTTTTGCTCATGTGACTACTTGTGAATGCATCAGGTCCATGATTTTCTGTTTTATGCGCAGACTGGCAAGGACTCAGTTAAAGGGGTTCTAAAAGCTAAGGCAACACTAACTAACTAAAGACACAACTAACTAAAGGGGTTCTAAATGAAGTCGAGATGAAATAAAACAAATAGAACAATGTGAATGCGGTCGTGCCAAATGCAGACACAACTAACTAAAGACATCGCACACGACGAGACGATAAAAAGGGGAGAGGGGCCGACATATTCTTCCTGGGCAGGGCTTAGTGACTCCTTGCTCACACGCCTCAAGCTCAAGCAAAGCAAAGCAAAGCAAAGCATTCGACATGGACGGTGGCCTTGACCTCACCAGTCAGCAGTCACCTCACCACTCAAGCTCAGCGCCCCCGTTCGCCGCGTTGGCTGCGTGGCATGTCGTCTCACGTAACCTCGCGCTCTCGCCATCCATGCGACGACACGACGACGCTCGCACGCACGCACGCACGCACGCTAGCTATGCCGGCCGGCATCCTAATTTCTAGCTAGCTACGGCCGTCGTCGAGTCGATCAGAGCTTCGCCTTTATGTACACTGCTACTCACCGGAGGCGGCGGAGGGGTCCTCCCTGGCCGCCCTGAGGTCGGCGAGTATGTCCATCTGCCGCCGCAGGGACCGGCCCCGCTCCAGGAACTCCTGCTCCTTGCCCTTGTAGAACTGGTTCACCTTGTTGAGCTGCGCGTCCAGCCGAGCGAAGAACTCCCGCGCCGCGGCCGCGTCGGCGTCGGCCAACGGCGGCTCCAGCAGCTCCGTCTCGTACTCGTCGCCGCCGCCGCCGCCTCTGCTCGCCGACCCTGCCAGCTTCCGGCGGTGCACCTGCAGCATATATGTCAATATGTGTGACGAATTATTGAACGCGAACAAGTAAGATCTTTTTTCACGTGAGGTCTAGTAGGATGGAGACAGAACATAGCTAGCTAGGACTATATGATGCATGGACGCTAGCAAGTGTTAGTTCGTAATCGTACGTGTATGACCCCTTGATCCTTGTTGGGAGCATTGGAGCGGAAGAGAGCAGCAGGGAGCTTGTCCAAGAGCCACTGGGACAGGGAGAGAGAGGCCCGTTCCGCGTGATGACCGGCTGTTTCTTGTGTGTCGGTTAGGCCTGCTTCGCAACGGTCATCAGCATGATGCCGGCCAAGCAACAGCCGGGCGTGCTGCATCCTCTTCAGATCCTTTTTGAGCAGGCAATAGTCCACGAAGGCATGCTTCCACTCCGGGACGAGCTGCCCCTCAAACTGCTTGGAGAACTTCACCATGGCTAGCTCTGGCTAGTTATGCCGTCGTCGTCTACGCCGATGATGGCGACCGACCAAGCTCGATAACAGTGATGTAGCTAGCTAGCTCTGGTGGGGGATGGGAGGGGGAGCCATGGCGATGGTTATATAGGCGGGCTCGAGGGTGAGGGAGAATCGCTTCGCTGATGTTGGGAGACAGCACATTCCGAGATATACTGCGCGTCCTAGGCTTCTCGCTGATGTAGCTCGCTGCCAACCTCTCACGAGGACGCCACTTGGGTTGGCAATGGTGGTGGTGGCCGCCGCATCGGATTGGATTCCAGGAGGGAATCGATCGGCGAGAGATATCAAAGCTATGGAGCGAGGTAATAATCCAGGCCGAGGGTGGTAGTACGGTGGAAGGGAGGGAGATGATCGAGTTGAACAAGAAGCAGGTGTGTTTCTATGGAGAGAAGGACGACGATGAAACTGCGTGCTCATGTATGTAGAGAAGAGAGATCGACTGCAACTGCATATATGGTGGTGGCAAGAGAGAGTATGTGGTGAGTGAGTGGACAAAGGTGGTATAGCATAGCAGAAATGAATAGTTTAGCTAGTGGGTGGGCCCCCTTCGTGCCAATTGCATGGTGCTCAACAATCCTATCATTTGGTCCAGACACCATTACTTGGGTATATGTATAGGTGTAGAGCACAAGTACTCTACCGGGAACATGGTGGCAGAAAGTAGGAGCCAATTATCCACCAACTTCCACCTTTTGTTCACCGTCGTGTGGCTCGCAAAAATGCCCTTTTATAAATTACACACTACCACACAGATGTTTATAAACGTACACTCACTCTTATAAACGTGCGCACGTAAAACCTACTACTATGAGCATCTTCAAAGACCGAGCCAGTCAGTCCTTGAGATTGACGAAGTCACCACATGCACCTCGCTGTCGACGGGAACATCGCCTACCAACTGAAAGAACAACGCCGCCGATAAATCTTGGAATATTCGCCCTACGGAGACTTAACCCAGGACCTAAGGTGCTATTGAGGCTCTTGTAACCACTAGGCCACAAGCCCTTTCACATAAAAATGCCCTTTCATGCAGAACATTACTACTGTAATGATTTTCTGATCCGACGTTCGCGTCCGGCTTAGGAGACATGCCCATTAAGACACACACCTCAGTAAATAATTTCAAAAAGCCAAAAAAACCCTAAAAATTTACATCTTTGAGGAATCCAACTCATCATGACATGTGGTTCAACACTAGTATCTCTGTAAGATGAGTCATTTTACACAGCCCCTCCCGGCCCCCATGTCATTCCGCCTGGGTGACACGGGCAGTGCCGCTGCCTCCCCCAACCCCTCCTCCCTCCCTCCCCGTGCCTCATCGCTGCCGCCGGAGCGTGATGCCAGAGGCCGCGCAACCACGAGGATGGTGGCAACGGGGCTTTCCTCCATCTTTTCTCTCCTTCTATCCTCCCGGTGGTGGCTCTTCCTTGGCGGTGGTGGTGGCTGCTTCGGCGACCGGCTCGCGGATTCATGGCCCCGATGGCCGGATCCGATGAGGCTGAAGGCGGATCGAGTGTGGGCCAATTTCCTTAGCGCCCGACAGCTATGCGGTGGTGCCTGTTGGCCATGGGGTCATGGGTGGCCGTCCAACGGAGATCCCGCTTTCACGACTGGATTGGGTGGCCTCGTGCCTGGAACTGGTGCTTCCACGGCCAGATGTCTCACTCGTTCCTGTTTCGGCATAGGGCGTCAACCGCACGGTGATGGGCGAGGCTGGTGGCCGGCACCGGATCTACGCAACCCTGACCATCACCTTCTTGTCCCTCATTGGTCGGTCTTGGTTGGTTCTCGGGGGCTACGATATGCACTGGGGTGGCGAGTTCTGCGACTGTGGCTGTCGGCATCAACGGTAGTGAGTGGCTCGGCCGAATTGGGTGGTGGCTAATGCAGCAAGGGGCAGGTCATGGTCGTTGCTATGCATGAGGTTGAGGCGCATAATCGGAGTCCGAATATCCCGTATAATCGGAGTCCGAATATCCAATCAATTCAAATCTAGCTCCTTTGAAATACCACAATCCAACATTTGTGTATGCTTCAAGTACCTTAATATTCTCTTTGCTACCTTAAATGACTTTATGTTGACGCAAAAATGTGGTGATGCACCTGACACATAGCAAGCCAGAACGATCTGAGGGAGGTCAACCCGTAGATCTTGCTTGGCTTCACAACAGGACCAGTCGATCCTAGAAATCCCAAAAGGCGTGCCAATAATTTTGACCTACAATTGATAAGGAGAGAAAGTTTTATCAGTAATTTAGGGTGGAACATGCTAGTTTTGTCCAGACAGTTTCAAGTGTGCTGCTTCGAGAGCAGCCAAACAAGAGAATCGACTAAATAGTCAATACGAGGAGAAATTGACTGTTAAAGATTGTGATGTTCGTGGGTCATGATTGATTTGTGATAACAAGTACAATACACCCAGATATAAGTAACATCATCGGCTACATAGATATAACCAGTGTAAAGCATTGAGCCGATAAGTTTAATGAGGAAAGATATAACATGCGAACAAATCGACTGTCTAGTACAAATGAATCTACAAATACTCTGAATCTAATCTGTTACCATCAATAGTGAGGTTCGACCGAATCGATACAACTACAATAATGATAGCAAACTAAAGCCAAAGAATCCATAAAACCATCTATACATTGATAGGTTCATGAAAAAACATGCTATATGTGTGAAGGCACAGGCGAATCAACTAAAATACCCGATGCATGCATAGTAAACAAACAGAGTACATATCTCGATCACGAACAAAACCACTAATCGATAATCTCTAATCTAAAGTCTTACTAGTGAGGTTCGACCACATCGATACAGCTATGGTGGTGTCATTAGATTAGATCTCATTAACTAGTGAGTTCATCCAAGATCAAAAACATGTCTTTGAATGCATACTATGCTTGATTAGAATAGAGGTAAAACAGCCTGATCTAGCAGAATTAAGCCATCAATCATGAGATTCAAAGTGTGACCAGACTAGAAGACGACCAATTATAATGATATGATGCCGATCTATCTCTATCTCAATCAGATGATTTGTTATAATTAATGAAACATTAATTATAACAAGATCGATAACTGGTGAATCAACCAAGAACAGACAGGAAAATCTTACTAATCTTAGAAGATTCGATAACTGGTGATATTGTATTAAACAACAAGTTATTTAACACAAAATCGATAACTTTAATCTATATTATGATCTATAAGAGATCAATCAGCTGATGCAGCCTTACGAATAATGATATAGATCGATAACTAACTTATACTATACTCGTAAAAGATCAATCGGCTGATGCAGCTTTACAAGCATAATATAAGTCGTGACGGTACTCATAGACAAGCCGGAGGTCGATCAGTCGATGCAGCCCTGCTTGTTGAAGAACTCATCGAGTTCTCCAGTACTCCTACTCCTAAGGGTTGGCGTGAAGCCAAAAAAGTAATTGTATTGATTGGTTGTTCGTCTTTACAATAACCAGGGTCCAATATTTATACCCGGAACCTAAACATGAATCCTACTCAAATACGACTCATTACAATTCTTAGAATAAAAAACATTCCTAACTTAAAATAACTTGGACTCTAATCTTTTCCTTTTTGTAGAGTCCAACATATTTTTCTCCGACGCCATCCGTACATAGTCCATTGACGTCGTTTGCTGACATCAACTATAAAATAGCCGATTTCGACACTGCATCAAAACCAGCCGATATCAATTCACATCTGATCGATTCCTTGATGATATAATCTTAGAAGCTTCGAGTTCCTACTTTCTTCTCTCTAGATTTTGGTGTAAACACATGCCCCCCAATTTTAGAACAAAAATAGTTTTATTCCAAAATTTCTATTTACCTGCTCACCGTGTCACAACCGTTTATTTCGAAATATACGCGCAACTCCTGATTTCTCGGTCTGGGTTTTATATAATACCCCAATAGTATCATTTCCAACTCATTCAGCCTATTTGCTTTCCCCTTCTTTCTCGAGCAAGCCTCAACAACCAAAGCCACTATCGCCAAGGCCTTAACCCTAGCAAATCCTCTGCTCTATCAAGCTATTATTCAAGTAATCTTCCTCACATTTAGATCCATCTTGGCTACAATGGCGACCAACGACCACGTCCCTGAGGTATGCTTTCAAGTTCCCGTCTTCCAAATATTAGTCGTTACCCTGTATTTCCTTTCTTCTCAAATTTATTCTATTTGGTTCCTAAGAAATAAGGAACGAAATCTTGATTCCATCAGCTGTTGTTCCCAATGTCTATTATCTTGGGCCTATGGGTGACCCTGATCCATCTGACTTTATCAGACAAGAAACCAACCGAATCCCCTTCAAACAATATGTAGTAGGTTTGTCCTTCTAGAACACCAAAACTCCCTTTAGAAACTGACCCAAAATGCCTAAGGGATGGAGAGATTGGTTTCATAGAGTATCGGAGAAAAAAGCTAGAGATTGGAAGATTTATGACTTGAATCAATGCTTGACACTGTCACTGTCTGGAATGGAAAGGAATGATTCACTTCTGATTTCTGCATCTTACTTCTGGTCCAACACCTTAAATGCTTTCGTTTTTGGTCACGGCTCAATAACCATCACTTTAGCCATTGTTCATATGTTGACCGGCCTTAGAATAACAGGATCAATGCAACCTTATGACTACTTAAGTGCTGGATCCTAAGAAATTAGCCAAAATATCAGACTACACAGGATGGGCAAGCTACATTCTAAACCATATTGGAGATAGATCAACTATGGCCAAAAAGTTACATGTAGCTTTCTTGAACATGTAGTTGGAAAGATTCGTCTTTTGTGGATCATCTTGTGGTCTAACTTTCAATCATAAATACCTGGCAGAACGTCTAGTAGCTGGCAATGAAATCCCTCTTGGAAAATACCTGCTAGGATCTGCTTATCATCTAATGCACCAAGTAGCTGTCCAATTGCTGAAGAATGAACCAGTGCAGACCATTAGTGGCCCTTAGTGGTTGATACAACTATAGCTGGACCTATATTTGCACAAGATTGTAAGACTCGATCTTAGAAAATTAAGCTTTCCTTCTTCCAACTTTGCTGAAGATTACAAAGAAAAAGAAGGAAGAACTCGACAGTGCATGAATTATGGTGAGGCTGCATCAACCATAACAATTGATGTAGATGTAGGCCATCTCTTTAAGAAATTCTACAGAGGATTTGATGCAAACATCTTGACTTGGCTGCCTTATGATGAAGATAAGGACAATGAATTAGTTCTGCTAGTCAAATTTCGGTTTGAATCAGGCTGCTCAGATGAAACAGCTGTAGCAATTTTTAGTTGCATCATCAAACCCTATGTATTGCCAGCTGAATTTCGCCATGATCATGGCAAAATGGCTGCCGGTTCTTTTCTTCTAGAAAATCTTCCAACTTACGAATTCTACAATCCTTGTTTCATGGCCCATCAATTCGGCCTTGGTCAGCTACCTTCTCAAGCTATTCTTTAAGAACACACTGAAGCCAAGAGAAGGTATTAGTGAAATAATAGAAGCCTCTAGAGTCTTTTAACTAGGATTAGATCTTTCTTCCTTTTGCTTGCATGACTGGACAAGAGTCACCTTCTCTTCCAACCTTTTTGACTCCTGGTGGCAAGAATGGCACTCCCGTCTCTTCTATGGGTTAGTCCATCCTAACTGCATAGCTCTAGATGAAGATTTGGCTTCTAAGAGTAAGGTAACTTATCATTCCTTTTTAGAAAAATTATTCAATAAATTCCCCTACCAACTGTTCTAACAAACTTTTCTAGGACACCGAATTCGATCCCCTAAGCATGGACAGGAAGGGGCATCCCATAGAATACTATCCACCATGTCTAGCCTCAATAATGGGATCCACATCACCCATCCTAAAGAAGCTAATGAAGACCCTAGCTGCTCTAGCAATATTTACATACTAGCCTTCCAAATGCAAGGCAGCCAAAGATGTAACTCATAAAACCATCACCAGGGAAAAGACTCTGCAGAACCAAACCATCAGCTACTCAGGTAAATCAACTGATCTCTTTTCTCACATTAATATTTAATGTATGATCTAATCCTCTTTTGCAGTCATCAAGTATTGTATCCTAGTCTGTTTTGGGATGTTAAACTACTATCCTAGGCACTTGAATCGGTATCCACCAACCTCTCATCGGCTATTCCCCCTAAAGAGCCAATTACAGTTGAAACAACTAATGTTTCTAACAAACTTCAGGTGATAGAAGATGAACATCTCTCTAATTCACCTCCTGGTGCTTCCAAGGAAATATCCACGCAAGAACAGAAAATTGACCGTCCATCAGTCGAAGACAACCCTATTAATGTTGACACCTAGGCTGTCAATTCCCCAGTTCAACAAACAATCGATGGTAAGAAAATTATATATTTATTTTATCCTTCTGCAACAGACATGAATTGAAAATTTTTCCTTGATGTTTGCAGATTCTAATGTTGAAAGTTCAGAGCCGATTCAACCAGATACCATTGGTGCATCATCAGCTGTTCCTTCTCTTCAACTAGAGCCTCCTCTAGAAAAGGTACTGTGTTTACCATTTATCTTATTATCAACTGATTCGATCCTCCTAATAAGATTTCCTTTGCTCATATATAGACACTTAATTCTCTAGCTCTGAGCTATTCCTTCAACTTTGAAGAATACATAGACGAAGGTGAGATTAGCTCATCAGCCACCTTCCTCCAAGAGACTTTACCAGAAGAGACCAAAAATCGGCTCAGGGACATATTGCTAATGCTTGAGAAGGATATAACCGATTTGGTCTAGGATGCAGATTCAGTCAGAAGAACTTTCCTAGCCATTAAGGGTAACTTGCCTTTGAATCTTGCTGAAGCTCTGACACCTTTGTCCAACATTGAGGATCAAGCTCCAAGAGTGAAAAGGGCTCAGAGAAACCTAGCTGATCATGAAGCTTTATTGGCCAAGAAGAACTCCAACAAACAAGAGGCCAAAGAGCTAGCACAACTAATCGATAACTTGAAGAACTCCTCCCTCAGGATCAAACCAGAGCTAAACCAACTAGAAGCCAAGCGTGCAGAACTCAAGAAAGAACTGAAGAATGTGCAGGCTGCCATTGATCATCATGAGTCCAACCTGGCTCAAATACCTAATGTCATCAAGCAAAAGAAACAAGAGATGCTGACCAAGGTCAAAGAAGGCAAGGTCATTCGTAGCAGCCTTGAGAACATTCCTGGATTAACCGAAGAAGACAAATAATAAATCGTAGAAGTCAATGCTATCCGGCTAAAAGCATTGAAAGTAATCTAGGATGTTCTAAACTTGTAATCTGCATACCAACATTTGTAATATATATCTTGTGTGGAACCAATGATAACCATATTTTCTGCTGATCTATTGCATCTCTTATCTCGGCTAGAGAGCCAATTTGAAAATAGTCGATTCCAGACCTCTGACCTTAATCCAATTAAGTCTGAAAACATGGCCTCTACTCAGAAAACTTCTTAATCTTCAGTCCTCAGTTATCAACGCCTGCATTTTCTTCGGCATTATTGGGGCAACTGCTTCGCCATCTATTAATTGCGGTTGCCTTTTGCACATCCTGAGATATCTACTACCTCGCTTCGTGACTATAAATACTAGCCAAGGGCTTCGGCCTCAAACACATCTACACTTGCAACTATTTCTATTTTCTCCACCTTCACAAACCCTGTAACAGTCCCCTTCTTCCACAATCTAAACCAGCACCCAATGGTAGGAGAGGATCACCGTGGCAAGCGCGTAGCTAAAGATCTCCTAGAGGAGGAGGTCCTGGTCGGCCAACAACTCTGCCGCATGAGGTAAGACCGAACACTCCTATCCATAGCAAGAATCATCCACTAATGCATCTGCAGGTTCATCCTCAATGATAGACTTCCTACTCCTGGGGCTAGCGAGCCTTCTATCGCTGCGTCTACTGTTGTCGCACTAGATTCGTTGTCGGACTCCTTCGACTCCTATAACAGCAACGACGCCTGGCATTTACTCTAGGAGTGGAGGGTGGCCTAGGACTGTTACTCTGAGGCAACTCAGGAGAACGGTTAGCTTGAGATCTGCCTCGGGGCTTCTCAAGCTGCCCTCCTTGTCATTGAGGAAGAGGCCAGTGCTGCTCAGGCATGGTTGGCCGAGTCCTGATGCCATGGTGGTGGGTAAGATGAACTCCAAGAAAACCCTTATTTCAATTTCCACTGTCCTTGTGTTGATAGCCCTTTTGTTTCTATGATTACCAGCCCTGTCGATGTAGTTGGAGAACCTCCAACTGGCGGCGAATGTAGCTACGGTGGTCGTCAATGCCCGGGGTCCTCTCTTTAACAACCGCCTACACGACGTCCCAGCGCGTGTCCAGGAGATCGCCCTCCATGGCGTTTACCATGGCGTAGCAGTGGCCCTAGCCACGACGCAAGTCCTAGACTAGGTATGATCTCCACACCATGGTGCTGGGCTTCCCGATGGTCGATGACCCTGACATGCACAGGATTTGATCGAGGACTTCGATGACATGGCGGAGGCCATCATGGACATCATATCTGCCTAGGATGTGATAAATAATGTCTTTGATTAGTTTGTACTTAGGGGTAAACTGATCCATAAATATGACTTCTATTTTTCTGAATGTGTCTCTATGAATGCACCGTGATATGAATGTCTTTGTGTGTTTTTTGCTCTATAGGCGATACATATTGTATCGGCTTTCACCCCTTTGGGTTAATTTTTTGAACTAAAGGCGATACCCTTCTGGTATCGGCTATTGGTCCTGTTCGCTTGTCTTAAAAAATGGCTTGTTCGGCTTCTTTTTTCAGCCAGAATAGTGTTTTTCTCTCACAACAATTCAGCCAGAACAGTGTTTTTCAGCCAGTTTCAGCCAAGTTTTAGACCAGCGAACGGGGCTATTAGAGCCGATGACTGAACAAATCGGCTATCAAGCATCAACCCAGATGCTAGGATAATACTTCTTTAAATATTTTCCATTAATTGCTCTATCAAATTCTACTCTTCCTTCTAGCGTTTCTAGAATGTAAGCATTGCCAGACGCACAACGACTAATCCGATAAGGACCTTCCCAATTAGGTGACCACTTACCAAATTTGCTGTCCTTAGACCCAATCGACAATTTTACTTTATAGACTAATTCTCCTTCACCAAACTGCTTGTTCTTTACCTTTTTGTTATAATGCCTTGCAACCCTTAACTTATTGGCTTCAATATTCTCAAGAGCATGCAGCCGATGACAACTTAAGTCCTCTAAATCATCCATCATTATATTCTTGTAGACTTTAGTTGTTAAATTATTCTGTAATAGTAACACGTCTTGATCCAGTCTAGGATTTCCCAAGGAAGAACCACATTATGCCCATATACTAACTCATAAGGTGATGATTTAATTGATCCATGGCACGCCATCCTGTATGCCCACAATGCCACATTGAGTGTTAAGTACCACTTCCTTGGTTGCTCCTCAATTTTTTTCTTAATCAATTTAATCATAATTTGATTGGATGCCTTTGCCTGGCCATTAGCCTGAGTATAGTAAGGAGAAGAATTTAATAACTTAATTCCCAGACTGACAGTAAAATCTCTGAAACTCTTCAGATGTAAACATTGTTCCCTGATCAGTAGTAATAGTTTGAGGAATTCCAAAATGATACAAAATATGTTCCTTGAACAAAATCAACCATATTGTTTGAGGTTACCATCTTCAAAGAAATTGCCTCAACCCATTTGATAAAGTAATCTGTTGCTACCAATATAAACTTATGTCCTTTACTTGAAGGTGGAAAAATCTAGCCAATTAAATCAATTCCCCAACCTTGAAATGGCCATGGTTTAATTATTGGATTAATAGCCGATGCAGGTAATTTATGAATATTATCAAAATGTTTACAATCCTGACATCCCTTGTAATATTCAAAATAATCTTCTAGTATTGTTAGGCCAGAAATATCCAAACCTGCATATAATCCATTTCATCTTATAAGCCGATCGATGAGTTCCACATATCCCTTCATGTATTTCATCCATCAACACTTTAGCTTCCTCTTGATTTAAGTAACACCCCATCGACTGTCTTGTAATATAGCTGATTATCTAACAAAACATACTTAATCAATTTATACCTTAGTTTCCTAGGTAACCTTCTATGATGGATTCTTATGGTATTCGGCTATTTCAACTCTCCAATCATTAGTCAAGGTTTTACTACTTAAAATCTCTTGAAACACTCGATAACCTGACGCACTCCGAGCTAACCGATTAGCCTCTTGATTCCATGCTCTTGGAATATGCTAAAGAGAAATATGGGGAAACTCTTTGAGTAACCTCTGGCATGCATCATAGTATCCCCTCAGAATATCATCTTTACATTTATATAGGCTGATCAACTGATTAATAACTAACTGTGAATCTCCAAATACTTCAATTGACTCGGCCTTCACTTCATGAAGTAGTTGAAGTCCCTTAAGAATAGCTTCATATTCTGCTTGATTGTTGGTAGTCATTGGTTTAATTTAAAAAGCAAACTCAAAACTTGCCCCCCAAGGTGAAACCATAACAATATCAATGCCACCACCTTACTTGCATGATGATCCATCAAAGAACAATGTCCAAGGTATCAGTTCTACATAGCCAATACTTGGTTTATGATGCTGAGTAATAAAATCGGCTATTACTTGCCCCTTGATTGCTTTAGCCGATTCGTACCTCAAGTCAAATTCTGATAATGCAAGAATCCACTTTTCCATTCTCCCATTTAATATTGAGCATTGATAAGATGTGCTTGATCACATCAGTCTTAGACACAACCGTACACTCAGCCGATAACAAGTAATGTCGCAATTTAGTGCAAGAGAAATATAAACATAAGCATAACTTTTCAATATGAGAATATCTTGTTTCTAGATCTAAAAGTCTTCTACTTAAATAGAAAACAACTCGTTCTTTTCCTTCAAACTCTTGCAATAAGGCCAATCCAATTGTTTGGCTATCGGTCGACACGTACAACTTAAAAGGTTTACCTTGCTGAGGAGGGACCAACATAGGTGGACACTTCAGATATTCTTTTATCTCCTCAAACGCCTTTTGTTGTACGTCACTCCATTTAAATTCTTGATCATTTTTCAACTTCAACAAAGGAGAAAATGGCAGAACCCTTTCTGACAAATTTGTAATAAACCTTATAAAATTAATTTTACCAAGCAAAGATTGTAATTCTGTTTTAGTAGTCGGGGATACTGCCTCATCAATTGCTTTTATACTTTTTTGACCAATTTCAATTCGTCTCTCATGGACCATAAAACCCAAAAATTATCTAGCTGATACTCCAAAGACGCACTTATTAGGATTCATCTTTAAACCATGTTTTCTCGTGCACTCTAAAGTCTCTCACAAATAAGCTAGATGTTCTTTGTACCCTTTGGATTTCACCACCACATCATCAATGTAGATTTTAACAATCTTGTCGATCAACTTATGAAAAATATAATTCATTGCCCTCTGATAAGTTGCACCAGCATTTTTCAAACCAAAAGTCATCACAACCTATTCAAATAAGCTGATTGCACTAGGGCACCTAAAAGCTATTTTTGCTATGTCTTCCTCAGCCATAAAAATTTGATTATATACTGCATTGCCATCCATAAAACTAATAACCTTGTGCCCGGCTGCTGCATCTACCAATATGTCAGCTATTGGCATCGGATAACCATCCATGGGTGTAGCCTTGTTCAGATCTCTAAAATCAATGCAAACTCTTAACTTCTCATTTTTCTTATACACAGGAACAACACTCGATATCCACTCTGCATAATGGCACGATTGGATAAATTTTGCTTCTAGTAATCTTTCAGTCTCCTTTTTATATCATGAAGAACATTTGGGTTAAATCTCCTCGGAGCTTGTTTAAATGGCCAATATCCAAGTTTGATTGGCAACTGATGTTCAATAATTGATTGATCTAGACCAGGCATCTCATAATATTCCTGAGCAAAACAATCTTTAAAATCCTTTAATAAATCTATCAACTCTCGCTTATACTCAGGATTCAACTTAGCATTTACATATATCAGCCTAGGCCTATCTCTCGGACCAATATCCATCTCTTCTAATTCATCGGCCGACATAAAGCCATGTCCTAGTTTACCATCCGTACCATCTATTGGATTATCCATTAAAATAAACTCTTAGAGCCGACTGCTTGGATTAGCTATTGGCTTTCATCATTGATCTTAATAAGGCCTCCTTCCCATCGCTTGCCAGAAAAACACTCGAAATCTTCCAGTTCCTAGTACATTGGGTCAGCTATTGCTATACTCATAGAATCATCAGCATGAACCAGCTCAACATCATCTCTATGCCACTGAATCAAGCATTGATGCATAGTTGATGGTACACAACAATTTGCATGAATCCAATCATGACCAAGGAGTAAACTGTATGAACCCTTTCCATCAATGACAAAGAATGTAGTGAGCAAAGTCTTACTTCCAATTGTTAATTCAATAGTTTATTGCCCCCTTGGTCTTGGATGCATTACCCCCTAAAATCCTTAAGCATCATGTTAGTCTCAATCAAATCTCCTAGTCCCTTACCAAGCTTGCAAAAAGTAGTATAAGGCATAAGATTAACAGAAGCACCTCCATTCGCCAACATTTTGCCCATCGACTTCCCATCAACTAAACCTTTTACATATAAAGCCTTCAAGTGCCGATGCTTGACTGGCTTATCAAATATAGCTTGCTGTATCATTATCAATTTGGCAACCATCTCCTCATATTCTGATTCATCAAAATCTGAATAGACTTCTTGATCTGCTGGAGCTCTAAATTCTGACGACAAAAGAAAAGCCATTTGAATACTAGCCTGATGGTTGACCCTTATCGGCTGTTTGTTTAACACGTCATACTTGAGGTTTACTAGATTTTTGAGCCTGTTCTAGCTCTCTAGTCCTTAGGCGTTGTACCCTTCTTTTCTGACTTCTTCTTAAACCTCTTGGATACCATTGCCCTTCCAGCCAAACATACTCTTTCTCATCACCTTCAAGCCAATCATGAACACTTCTAATTTTAACCGCCGATCCATATTATCATGATGATACACAATTCGAGCATGGATAGACCGGCGGTTGGCTTAAGATTACCTAAATTCCCAATATTGTTCACTACACTCTAGGCAATTATTTCTATTAGGCAATTTCAAACCTTCATTCCAACAATGTTTGAAAAAGGACAATTCTAATGTAATTCAAGCTTGTTCTCTTTCATACCTCTCCTCTTCTTGTTGACGCTGATATTCTTTCTCTTCTAACCAATGCTGATAATCCTTCTCTTTCTACCGTTGCCATTTATTCAACAAAATTCAAGATGTAACACATGGCCTCATCGCCTTGTTTCTTGATGTATCTCCCTGCTCATATCAGCTTTTCTATTGGTCACGACGCCTTTTAATTTCTTTATACTCATCAGCCGATATTTGCATCTCTAGATCAACTGTTCTAGTTTCTTTTGCCCTAGTTGATGTTAGAACTTTAGTCTTCTCTTTAAGCAACTTAGCATCAACCATATTCTGATCTTTTGGGAAAGGATTATTATCAACTTTCATCTTTCGAGGTGTATCAAATTTAAGCTTCTCTTGCTGAATAGCCCTCTGTATATGTTGCCAAAAAATTCTACACTCATTAGTAGAATGAGAAGTAGTGTTATGAAATTTGTAGAACTTCTTATTCTTCAACTGATCAGGGGGTAATATGACATGATTGGCGGACAATTTGATCTGTCCCTTCTCAAGCAAGAAATCAAAGAGCTTGTCTGATTTTGTAACAGTCAAAATCATAACTTTCTTCAACTCTTTTTCCCTAAGGATTTAGAACCATCACCATCTTCTTACCCCTAATTCTATTCAGTCACAGCAATCTCCTCTTCTTCATCATCCTCACTATTATTATCAACTAAATATGGATGATAAGCTTCAGCAATTGTGGCATTCTTCTAGAATCGGGTATCTCTACGCATATTCTGGAATTGGCTATTAAGTGCTGCCACCCGTTGAGCCAACTGACCTAAATTGTCAAACTCTTGCCCAAGCAGTTTCTCTCTCTATGTTGGTAACATTGCTTGAACAGCCAAAGCAGCTAGCTGATCATCAGTCAGATTCAATGAAAAGCACAAAATTCTTGTTTCTCGGAACCTCTAAAGAAACTCAGCATCCGATTCATTATTTCTTTGCCTTATGGTCACCAAATCTATGATTTTCTTTTCTCCTATCCTAGTATAGAAATATATATGAAATTTCTTCTCTAGGTCAGTCCAATTAGCAATAGAATTAACTGGTAACGATGAAAACTAGGTGAAAGCTAGTCCTGACAGGGATAAAGAGAAGAAACAAACTTGATGAGCTTTTTTAATGGATGCTTCACCCAACTGAGTAAGATACCGACTGACATGTTCTATTGTACTTATACTATCTTAACCAGTTAACTTAGCAAATTCCGAAAGCCTGTAATTTATAGGAAGAGCAATCGAATCATACCACTCTAGATATGGTCGTTTGTATGAAATGGTCTACCCTTTTGGTTTTAAGCCGAACTGATTCTTCATTATTTTAGTTACTCTGAGCAACAACTCATCAGCATTTGAATTTAGATTTCCTTGCAATTGCTGACCCATCTGCAGATTAAAATTTTGGGTACCTTAATACCCTAGATTTGGAATCATATGAAGGGTATTATAATTGTATATCTACAAATCCTTTGAATTGATGGTGCTATTTTTTGAGCCGACGATGGTATTTGGCCTGATGTGCCAAAATTAACCATTTGATTCTAAACTTGCCTTGTTGACTGTTGCACATGTTGCACTGATGATCTAGGATTATACCATATTTGATTAGTAGTAGTACCTTGAACTTACTCAGATGAGCTCTGAACTGCCTGGACATCATCATTGCCAACTAGTGCTGCTTCTTGATGACCAGTACCTGGCTTAATTAGTCCTCTGAGTCGACGGATGTGGAATATTATAATAAGCCTGATCCAATCGGATCAATTGGATATCTATGAAACACCTCCTTTGTAGTGTTGTGGAATGTGTTCAAGAAAGCTGTATTATAATTCAACATGACATCATGAACAGATTTGTTGACAGCATCTACAAAGAAACATCTATCATCGGCTTCATCTGTATCTGACTGCCCATATATCAAAACTCTTGGTAGTGGATATTTCTGAATGACATTATTGTCATGTGTCTTGGTGTAGGACAACAAACACTTATTCTGAAACTCTTCTATAGCATTACCAATGACATCTTTATCATCATCTAGGTAAGTCTTCATAAGGTACTATAAGAATGTCCCTATTGTTGTGAGCTGCCATGAAGATTGTGGTCCCACCGGGCGTGCCAAAACGTGTGTTGACACAAAAATGTGGTGATGCGCCTAACACATAGCAAGCCAGAACCATATGAGCGAGGTCAACCCGTAGATCTTGCTTGGCTTCAGAACAAGACTAGTCAATCCTAAAAATCCCAAAAGATCTGCCAGTCAATTAGACCTGCAATTGACAAGGAGAGGAAGTTTTATCAATAGTTTAGGGTGGAACATGTCGATTTTGTTGTAACACCCTAAAATTTTCACTTTTGAAAATAGGATTTAAATGATTTATTGATGAACTTTTATGCTCATGAAATATAGGAAAAAATTATTTTTCATTATATTAAAATTTATCATAAGGTAGCAACATGTTTGTGTATACATGCAGCTGCATATTTATTTTGTGATGATTGGGTTTGATCAAAACTTCAAAAGGATTTAAATTTGGAATAAATTTGGATTTGAAAATTGGGTTTGAGAAATTAAAAATGAATGTCTTTTACATCCCCTCTCCTTCTCGGCTTCTGGCCCACAACCTACTCCTAGCCTGGCCCCTCTCCTTTCCCTCACTCCTCGTCGGCCCAGTTTTCCTTCCACAGTAGGCGTCCCATCTCTTCTCCCGGCCCATCTCTCTCACTTGGCCCACTCCTCCGCGTTCGGGCCACTTCCCCGTTTTCCCAATTCGAGCCAGCTCTCTTTCTTTCTCACGCAACCCTAGCAAGCCGCGCCGCGTCTCCTTCCCACCCACAGTTGCTGCTAGGCTAGGCCCGCTGTCAGCGGGGGCATCTTCAACCTCTCGTGCTCAACATGGACTCCGCCACCGTCGAGAGCCCCTTGCCACCACGACACCACCTTGTCCGTGCCGCCCACATCGCTCCGCCCCTATAAAAGCTGGAGACTCTATGCCGCATCGCCCCGCATTGCTCTAGCGCAAGTCGCCGCTTCCACCTGAGCTTGTAGCGCCACCGTCACTACGAAACATAGCTGCCGCCGTCCGTCGTCGCCCATTGCATTGTCTCCATGCCTCCTTTGCCATTGAGAATACCATAGGTGAGCTCGCTATCATCTTCTCGCTTGCCCGGTGCCCTCATTTTGTGCAACCATGAACCGTAGGCCATTCCCCTGCGCTCGCCGTCGGCATTGGCTACACCGCCGCACTAGTCCTCCCCTCCGACCGATCAGTGCCCCCAACCAACCATAGCCATCCGATCTGTGATCTATGGCTCATATTAAAGCTTTTGAATAAAGTAGTAATTAATCTATATGTAGTTATTTTTCTAATTAAAAGCAACTTAGGTTTTTCACTCCAATCTTTTCTAAATAAAGTAAGATTATCTTTCTCTTGGTTTTCTAAATCAAAACTAATTTGACTTAATATGATTTAGATATTTGTATAGAATATTCTATATATACTTTTATAAAATAAATAAAGACTATAGTTTTCTTTTCCACATATAAAGTAAATCTTTTGGTAGTTGTATCTTTTTCGTTATAGCTCTGATTAGTGTGCTCTTCATGCCTGTGTGTGTAGAACGTCTTTCAAACCTTTTCACTTGCTATTTCACATGTTTGGTGTACTGTTCTAATTTAGATCTATTGTTTGCTTTGTGTATGATTGCATGGATGCTTGTGTGGTGCTTTATGATCATGTCCTAGTCGGTGAGCTTTACGTGTTGATCAAGAAGGAGTTCCTTTGAAGTTTTGGACTTGAAGAAGGATCAGAGTTTAAGGCAAGTATAGCATGGGATCATCCTTATTTCCTATCAACTTTAATACATTTAATTCATATTGCATGTGTCACCTTGATAGGGATTCCCTAGAATTGAACTTATACCTTGTCACCTATGGGGTATTGCATTGGGTAGTATGATGCTAGTGCTCAACTACAACCATGATCTTGTAACTTGACTAATGGAATACGCAATAAACAATAAAAGATGCTTTTTAGCAACATGGAATCAAGGGGCTAGAGCATTGGGTTGTTTTTATGGTGCTCTAGATTCCTCTCCTTAAGGACTTATCTATAAGCGAACATCCAGGACTTACTAGTACAACTGTGAGGGCTACATGGCTCTGACTTTAGCTCAATATAAGGACCTTTTCTAGCTTGTTAGAGGTTACCTTTATGGCACAAGAGGGGTGTGTTTCGGGTTAGATAACACTCTGTCCGTCAGTGTATAGGCTACGTGTTATTGTGCCTGTCGGAAGGGAAGCCCTACATTCATAGGGCACAGAAACCTAGCGGCCCTAACTTGTTAGACGAACCTATGAAAGGCTTCATAGTGAACTCTGTTGACCTTCCTTGGTAGTGGGTCAAGAGGCTGATCACCTCGGGCGAAAGGGTAAATCATGACTCACAGTGAAAGTGTATAACCTCTGCAGAGTGTAAAACTGGTATATCATCCATGCTCATGGTCACGAGCGGCCTTAGAATTTTTATGGAATAGATGATGAACACTGATGATACGGATGATGAATATGCTCACTAATGATTACTATTTGTGCTATTCATTATTCATGTTTACCTGATCATGTGTCTATATGGGCTTGTGAATAAACTTGTTGCCACCCAATTGTTAAAAGATGACTCATTAAAAGCTAATCGTAGTTGAACCAGTGTTAGCCTTTTGAGCCTCATGAACCCCATGTTATATTTGTTGAGTACGACATGTACTTACGCTTGCTTTACTTTTTAAATCTTTGAAAAAATTCCGGATGGGTACCAGATTTCTAGAGTTTGAAGGAATTAGGTTTGTGATCAACCAGTCAGTTGTCCCTATGGAATTAGAGTCTTCACTTGAAGATCGAAGTTGTCTTTCCGCTGTCTGCTATCTAAGGTTATATCCTTTTACTAAGTATGTTATATATTGAGCGTTATCTTTCGATATTACCCTTATTTATAGCTATATGTGAGATTTGACTTCCTAGGCCCACATATGGTGCGTATCTGGTTTTGTTCTTAAAACTAGGTGATATAAAGTGGTATCAGAGCAATGCTAACTGTAGGATGTAAGCCTAGTAGAAACTGGTTGTTTTAAGGTTTAGAAGTTGCTACAAAAACCCTTGCTCTATGAGCCTCGATATTTTCTTCTCTACTATATCTCTACCCTTGCTATTCATCTCTACCTTGATGTTTATTTTAAAGTCTTTGTTCTCATCTTCACTTCTTGATTTGATATGCTTTTAGAACTATCCCTCATCACCTTCTTGCGTAATCTAAAGATGAGTCTTAAGATTGTTACCCCTAGTACAATGAGGATGATAGTATCGCAAGTTGAGTCAATGATTGAATTGTGCACTTTTAGTGCTTTGTTGAATTGTCATTATGCTTCTACTTGTTTTAAATCTTTATAATGATTGCAATGATCTTGTTGGGTGTTCCCACAATTTCATTTAGTTCATAGGCCTAAGGTATAAGGATTAATGAAATAAATAGTTGGGTTTTGGTTTTCTTCTCATTTCCCTATCCTGTCTTTCGGAGCAAGCTTGTCCTCTTTGGTTTATATCTCTATTCTTGGACAATAAAAAATTGTGGAAAATTCTATACAATAGTAGACTTCGATATCTTTCTGCGACCATAAGAACTGCCCTTATAGCCATTATGGTTTGGGAGTTATGAAAATCACAAGATGATGCAACTATGATGTCTGAAGCCTAGAATAGTTTCTGTTGTGCACTATTTTTGACTACATAAACTACAGAATTTGGAAAAGTGTTCTATAAGGAAGTTGTGTAGGATTTGATAAGCTTTCCAACAGTATAAGCTACAACTTCATTGGATTAACAAAATGAGAGTTACAACTATTTTACTATGCTGTTGTTTTCTGCTCGCGAGGAACTTCAGATTTCTTGTTCTTGCCCCTACATGAGAGTATCATTGGGATGCCAGAATGTCTTGATACAAGTTAGCTCATCTGGAAGAAGGTGCAAGCTACCCTTTTTGTGTCCCCTACTTTACCTTTTCTTAAGGGAGGTAGCCAAAGTGAAGGTGGTTTTGTAGATTCTAGCTCTCACTAGGAAGGAATCCTACCAAATCTAATCCACCGCCATCCAATTCCCCATCTATAGAGCAAGCTTTGATGAACGCAGACTCAGTTATTATAGACTATTGCTCAAAATGTGTTGAACAATCCACATCAAGTGCCACTTATTAACAAGCGTGTTGAATTTATGAAGGGACACCCACCAACATTCTCCCATACAAGCGAACCACGAGAAGCTGATGACTGGCTTAGAGCTGTGGAGCGACAATTGTACATAGCTCAGTGTGATGACAAAGGAAGGAGATATCTGATAACTATAGATGGTTCTATGGAGTCTTAGGAAATCCCAATGATATACTAAGCATGACAAGATGGTTTGGATTGAAAAAAGTTAATGATGTGATAGTAACCCACTCAAATATGTGAGAGAAACTCAGAGTCTTTAATAATGAGATTTGATTAGAGGTTCAAGGGAAGTTTATCCACGACCATCAAGATATTGATAGTGTTACTGGAGAAGGTTTAAGTTTGGATCAAGAAACCCCAGCTAAGTATTTGAAGGAGTAAAAAAAGAGGTTGAGGTAAAACCTATGTATTAGCTTTGCCAGATCAGGACAAGATTTTTTTTTATATCTACTATGATGCACCTTATCAAGGTGTGGGATGTGTCCTTATGTAAGAAGAAAAAATAGAGGTTTAAGCAAGAAAACATGAGATGGAACATCTGACGTATGATCTAGAGTTATCCATTGTAAAGCATGGAGGTACTATCTACTTGGACATAAAAGTAACATCTAGGAGGATCACAAGAGTCTACTTGGCATCTTCACTAAGTTGGCCTTGAGCTTGTGTTATCCTCGTTGGAATGAAATTGATTATGACTTGGAAAAGTGCTATTACTTCAAGGAGCAAAGTCATGGCCAATGTCCTTAGCAACGGAAAGTCGTGCTAAGAAGGTTTGGGTGACACCAAGGACTACGAATTGTATTCAAGGTTCGAGCAACTTAACCAGAATCCTTAATGTTTTGAAGATTGGTAGTAGAATCTCCTTCTGACCAAGAGATTCATCAGGCTTCGTTGGAAAGTGACTATTTTAAGAAAGAGAATTGATAGTATGGACTAAAAAGGTGGTCTAGTGATTGGAGTTACCAGGGTATGGTTTAGAATATTTGTCAGAATCTTGGAATCAGTTTGGCAAGTTACTTGGAGTAGGGTTAATAGGTATGCAAAGTAAAGAGGAATCCAAAGGCATAGAATTTGCATCTCTTTGATCACCATCGTCCAAATCTTGAGGACGAGATTCATCATAAGGGGGGTAGAATTGTAACGCCCTAAAATTTTTACTTTTGAAAATAGGATTAAAATGATTTATTTGTGAACTTTTGTACTCATGAAATATAGGAAAAAGAATATTTTTCATTATATTAAAATTTATCATAAGATAGCAACATGTTTGTGCATACATGCAGCTGCATATTTATTTTGTGATGATTGGGTTTGATCAAAACTTCAGAAGGATTTAAATTTGGAATAAATTTGGATTTGAAAATTGGGTTTGAGAAATTAAAAAGGAATTTCTTTTACTTCCCTCTCTCCTTCTCGGCTTCTAGGCCCACGGCCTGCTCCAGCCCAGGCTTCTCTCCTTTCCCTCACTCCTCGTCGGCCTAGTTTTCCATCCACAGTAGGCGGCCCATCTCTTCTCCCTAGCCCATTTCTCTCCCTCAGCCCACTCCTCCGTGCTCAGGTCGCTTTCCCATTTTCCCCGTTTGGGCTAGCTCTCTATCTTTCTAGCGTAGCCCAGCAAGTCACGGCGCGTCTCCTTCCCACCCGCAGTCGCTGCCAGGCCAGGGCCCACTATTAGCGGGGGCGTCTTCAACATCTCATGCTCGACATGGACTCCACCTCTGCTGAGAGCCCCATGCCGCCACGAACACTGCCTTGCCATGCCACCCACGTCGCTCTACCCCTATAAAAGCCAGAGACTCTGTGTCCGCATCGCCCTACATAGCTCTAGTGCAAGTCGCCGCTTCCACCTGAGCTCATAGCGCCGATGCCACTGTGAAACCTAATGCCACCGTCCGTCGTCGCCTCACCAACACTACCCTAGATCTAGACATCACTGCCGGTTCAAAAACCCACTTCACTACCGGATTTTGAACCGATAGTGGCATACCAGCAGTAATGGGGGGTTGACATCACTGCTAGTCCTTAAAAACCAACACTGATCTATAGGAAATAGTGTCGGTTCCTGGCTCCACCCGGTAGTGTCTAGTTGAACAACACTGCCGGTTTGTAGTGCCAACCGACAGTGACGGTTGCTTTAAGAGTGTCGGTTCTTGGCTCAAGCCAGTAGTGTTGAGCAAGCCTACACTATCGGTTCATAGATCAAACTGACAGTGTTGTAGTAACCATTAGTGTTGGTTCATGGTTTAAGCCGGCAGTGTTGAGCAAGCCAACACTGTCAGTTTGTTTTTAACCAGCAGTGATGGTTACGACAATACTGCCGGTTTGTTGCTAACCGGAGGTGCCCGTTCGTATTTTATTATTTTATAATTTATTTTAATTTATATTTTTTTGTGGAATCAGGTTTTGCTTTATATACGCTACGTAGACGATAGGTCCATCAATATTAAACATTACAAATGTCACAGTTACAGTTCAAATATTCTTATCAAGATCTCGATAACTCAAAACAAAAAAGAAATGTTCTTGGACTTCACAGATTGTGCAATGCTTCTCAGACTTCTTACAATAATCTAGCGAGCCACTCTGGGCCACACTGGTCCTTGTACTTCATGGATTATGCAATGGAAAATACTCCATCTTTTTCCAATACCTCGGCTAAGATGAATTTTGCCAGCTCCGATTGTAGTGCGACGATCTCCATGTCTAGCAGTCTTTCGTGCTTATATTTCTTACGCTGTCGTTCAAAAAGATGATATCCAAAGAGGAACAGTAAATCATTTTGTTGAATTATTAACAGACATAAATGAAATGGGGATTATACAAACCAACTTATCGGCTTCTTCCGATTTCCCACCGATGTAGCGAATCATTGCTCACATTATATAAAATCCGCATTCATTGTTTCCCGCCGACTGTGATAGGTACTTCTCCTCCATTTCGACAACCTTGAATGGGACCGGTGTCCCACCGATATGTCTTCTTCGGACACTAAGCAACATTAAAGGGAGAAACATTAGAAAGCGGTATGTGTGATTAGAAAATAATATGTTATTAGGATCGCTTACTAATTCAGCCCTGCCACCAGTGTATCCAGATGATGAAATAGTTTTTTCTTTGAGTCTCACACCTCGAGCAGATTTTTGGCAAGATTAACACAAATGAAGACAAAATGGTTGCTGCAATCACAGAATCCTAATTATCGAATATTCTTAATGAAAAAAGAAGCATAAAATTAAAAGCCGAGAACACATACTCGTAGTTGTAGGCTAGAAGTATGTGGGTTTTCTTCTTCATCGTGAATTCATCGAAAACAACAATCAATCTCTATTTCAGGTCTTCCACATCACATCCATAGAGGCCTAGCATGTCCTCTCATTGACTCGCATAGGGTCCAAGAAGCCTATGTAATCCCATTTGCTTTTTAGAATGCAAAATTTTGCTATACACCTACATAAAATCTTGGGAAGTGCTCAAAAGTTAACAATTTGTGTCTTGAGAGAGTAGTTAATTGTAAAATTGTGCATGTTGGGTACTTACATAGTCCACAGCATCAACATTTGAACATCGAGAGAGCATTTCTGGTATAGCTGGAACAAGCACTCCCACTCGACATCGAACTTCTCTTCTTCAGGATAATGGAAAACATGTGGTGAACGGATAATAACCTCAAAACTAAAGTCGTCCATCTCTGTTGCTTGAGCCATATAATATTCATGTAACTGGCGCATATATGTTGTTAGATTTTTATACTCATGATCAGAAACTAAAAGATTGCCCCTTTCATACTTCATTGCCAGTGTTGTCGTCCCTTGTACATCATAATAGATGGTCGTGACCTCTTCCATGGTTAATCCTGGGTTGTCTTCGATGTACTTCTGTATGTTCCTTAAATCTTTATTGTGTATTTCTTCGTCTCTTGTTGTAGCGTATTTATTCTATGTTTGCCTTTCGAATTCGGACTTCAAAAAAAAACAAAGGCAGTGAGGCACAGAGATTGAAGAAACTAACACAATCTTCCTTCGAGATGTGTGCTGTAAATTTTTCTTTCATCAAGGTGGGAACGCTGCCACTGAATGACCTTTTTCTTTTCTGTTGGTCCACTTTGGGAGCATTAGCGACCGAATCTAAGGACCTTTTCTGTGACTGCGAGGATGTCCTTGATCTTGTTTTGGGCTGAGGTGGAGGAGGAGGATGACGATGAGAATTCTTTTTTTCCGACGCTCATGAAGATGGAGGAGGAGGAGAGGAGGAGGAGGAGTCTCTTTTCTTGGGGTTGATGAAGATGGAGTCGGACGAGGAGGAATAGAAGGAGTCCTCTGTCTTCTTAGGGGTGATGGCTCCGGATGAGGAGGGGAGTGATCTCTGTTGGGAGATGGTGAGTGATCATCAGTGGGTGGGCAAAGACTCGCAGTCGTCCTCATCATCAGAGAACAATTGATGGCCAAGCTTAATGAAGCACTTGTGTCAGGCCACTTAAGAGCCCTTGTTTTGACCAAGTTTCGGCATGTCTTCCGCTATGGGATACTCAATGGGTATCTTGTTATACTTCTTATCAAGTATTCTGTCAATGATGACGTGAGCGTACCCCAGTGGAATTGGGCGACCATTAATTGTCCCGTCTCCCACAGGCCAGGCCTGGCCGAGCGCCACCTTGTCCTTTGTAAATTCCTGATGGATATACAACCTAACATTGACGGGTTTAGTGATGTCGTCCACCGGATGAGGCACATTCGCCTCTTCTTCGTCGAGCGGGGTCGATCCACAGCTATTGCGACCCCTAAACTATGGGCTAAAGGTAGTAGAAGTAGGGGTTTGTGGTACTACTAACCCCTTGGATAGCAAAATTTGCTCGACTCTAGCTTCAATGGTCGCCTCAATCCGTGCTTCCATTGTCTTCTATCTCTTTTAGTCTCCTCAAATACTCTGCCTCCTGTTCCGCTCTACCCCTCGAGCGGCTCTGGTAAGTGTTAGATTCTTGGGGGAATGCTAGTTTCCAAGGAACAACACCGGTTCCTCTAGTGTGACCACGGTGCTCCTTGGTTCCGAGTGCTTTGGTGAGCATGTCTTTCTCCCTATTAGAAGTGTGCGTCCCTTGCCTCACCTCCTTAGTTACCTAGGAGTAGCCTTGGATAACGAGCCGGCTCGGCTTGTTTGGGCTCGGCTCGTTCTGGCTCGTTAAGATAACGAGCTAGCTCGGCTCGGCTCGTTATCCTAACGAGCCAGAAAGCCAGCTCGGCTCGGCTCGTTAAAAGCTCGAGCTGGCTCGTTAAGCTCGCGAGCCAGGTATAAAAAATACACAAAATATAATATTTGCATTTATCTAAAGTTTGAGAATAATAATAATACAAAAGAAATGCATCTAGACCAGTTACCGATCAATTTATAGGGTCTAGACCAGTTACCAGTCAATTGTAAAGTGTAAGACATGAAGTAATACAAAAACTAATACAAGTTTTGATACTTTTTTCCTGGAAGCTTGGCTCGTTTAGCTCGCGAGCGGCTCGCGAGCTGGCTCGAGTCGGCTCGTTATAGCTAACGAGCTAAAATCTTGACTCGGCTCGGCTCGTTATCATAACGAGCCGAGCCGAGCCGAGTCGAGCCAGCCACGAGCCGAGCGAGCTAACGAGCTTCGAGTTTTTCGTCCAGCCTTACTTAGGAGATTCTCTGGATGAGTTCGCTCATGGGTTGATTTGAGGAGCTAAAGCTCCTGTCCTCGGCGTGCCGTACATTTCTCCCCATATAGTATAATACTGATCTAGGCTCCCAATCGACGGTCTCAACCTGAATGCCTTCCTCAGCAAGGCAATCCATCTTTTGAAGTTCTGCTTCAAATTCTGGCATCTTTTTAGCGTAGCAACGAGAGCCGAGATGATGAGGATTTGTTGCTTTCTGCGAATTCTCCTTATTCTTCCTACTTAGTTCTAAGTACTCCTCAGATAACTTGTATTCCTTGAAATCATGCCATAAGGTCCTTCTGCTTGCTAAACTATCCACCATCGAAATCTAGCTCTTTATTTTGGAGGACAAAATTCTTGTACAATGTTCCCTTGAAATTCTTGAAGCATGTCTCCATGATTTGTTTTGCTTTTTTCTTGACTAACTCCCTGTCATACTCGGCTGGGAAAGTGAAATACTCTAGGATCTTGACATCCCATATGTAATCCTTCTCGCTTTCAGGAACCCTCCACCGGTCATTATCTTTCCCAATCCACTTCTTGTACTTAATCAGGATGAAGTCCCTAACAAGTAACCCAAGGATAGTCTTGTATTTGGTCAAAGCTATAGGCGGTGAGAGTGGATCCCCGAATTCATCGAACTCAGTAATGTGCCAGTGTGCATTTCTATCAACAAGAATCTTTGACATGCCTCGCTTGGATCTGGCCTTCCTGCTACTCGAACCCTCTGGCTCCTCGGCCGGCGGAGGCTCCTGCTAGAGACACCAAGTAAGCTATGACCCTCTCAATAGATTAGTGTGTGTGATTACATAGTCACATGATACCAAAGTTATCTGGCCATCTTGGTCATTTTGACCCAGATCGAGCAGGCCGAACGGGGTCCATGGCTGCTCGTTCTCACCGACCTGATTGACACCATCACCGTTTGTCGGATCATGCGGATCTCCCGTCCCAGCGATATCAGCCGCTTCTTGTTGCCGATCTGTTCTTCGACGACGGGGTAACAGGCGACGATGAGTCATGGCTGTGACACGATCGTGGTTAGTTTTGGCTGCGGACAACTACTAATAGCATATGTTCATATATATATAATATGTTTAATGCAAAGTCTAATAATAAGTCCACATACAACAAAGTCAAATAATAGCATATGTTCACCTAGAACAAATTCATTGTTTGATTGACCACATACAACAAAGTCCACCTACTGTTCTATGAAACTAAGCCTACATCAACTTCCAAATAAGAAAAGCGATGACCATAGCCATAAATAAAAGCATGATATCTTTCCAAGACCAAGGAGCAATTCTCCTAATCTTCACATCTCCAGCGGGTGGCTTCTCTTCGATCTCCAGTGCCAGCGGATGGCCATGGTTTATATTCATTAGACCATAGTAGGCCGGTTGGCCATGGTTTGCAAGGTAGGCCGGATGACTATAGTAGGCCCTCAAAGCTTCAGCTTCTGTATTGTATTTTTTGTATAAATTATCAGGGTAGCGATTGACTTGAGCATAGCAATCTTCCCAGGTTCGATAAATCCTAGGCATGTGACCAACATGCACTACATACCATGCCATGGTTGCCTGTACATTTAAGTAAATTAGCCATGTGGTAAGTGGTAATGGTAACTCACTGAACAAGAGTTATTATTCATGTAAGTTATCTTTTTCACTTCTTTCGAATACCTCCTACTAACTCAACGGTTAAGACCTCACAACTTAGCCCCCGATACCCGTGTTTGAATCCCGGGCGACACAAATTTTTTGTTTAATTTTATAATTTATTAAGCGGTCTAAAGGTCAAAAATAAAAAATAAATAAACCTCAGCACACATTCTATACTAGCGCAGCGGTTAAGTCTCTAAACTCTGCAGCCCGAGACCCGAGCTCAAACCCGAGGGCTAGCATAATTTTTTTCATTTTTTATATATCACTATCGGTTTTTAAAATAAACTGACAGTGATAACCAGCATCACTATCGGTTTCTTCTCATCACTGTCGGTTTTTTAAAACCGACAGTGATGTTTATATATATTAAAAAAATTATATATTGAATAAATAGAAGCATATGTATTCCTATATCGAAATGGCTTGAAATTTTTTTGGCAAGCTTGTACACCTAAATTAAGATCCCACACAGGATCTTAGTTTTTTCTAATCATTTTTTTATTATATTTTTCTGTGTGCTGAATGAGACAAAAGAGAGTGAATTTCATCTTGGACCCAATAGATTTTTTTCATCCACCTCCACAAAATTCTTATCCCTAGGGCACATTAGAGCCTATGTAAAAGTTTGGCACCATTTTAGATCTTTTCGTGGGTAGACTCAGTTCAACCTATAATTAATAGGTGTCGTCGCGCAGAAATTCAATTAACCTCAAAAAGTAGCAAACCATCTCCGAAAAATCTCAAACTTAGTGTTTCCTTCACACGTGGCACGTGCAAGCCTGAGAATAATTTTGAGACCAATACGACACCGGAATGCCTATGAACCACATAAACCTTGATAACCTATGTGTATAGTCATGGTTCAATGAAAAGGCAAATGTACCTCTGTAAAGCATGTATACTCCGCCTATGTCGAAATGGCTTGAATTTTTTTTTTGCAAGCATGTACACCTAAATTAAGACCCCACACAGGATCTGAGGTTTTTATGATTATTTTTTTATTTATTATATTGTCCTATATGTTTCATATATGTTTCATAAAACCAATCCAAAACACTGATCAGCTCAACTCTCATATGACTACCTTTTCTTTGCATACTCTAATACATGATTAATTTGCTTAGAACAATCTAGAATAAATGCAGTATTAACCTCTTGATGGCATACATTCTGTGGTATCAGCTGGTATGCATTCTATGGAAGATGCAGCTTCTGAAGTCAATAAAGGCACGTAAAATTTAAGAAGCCAGTAAATGATAAGGAATCAGCAGCTACTAAAATTGTTAGTTTATTGAGAAATGTATATTGTGTACTCTGAAAGAAATTATCTATCTTTTACCAAACTAAGTTTCTTCACATGATCCATGTCTGTTTCTCTGTAAAGCTGTGTAGAGCCGACGGCTTACCTTGTAGACGTGCTCACGTGCAAGGCCCTGATGATGCTGATGGTGAATTGGTGATGAAGGTCTCGCTGCTGAGGGTTTCATCATCGCAAGAGAGGCCCCATCCCAATCCTGCCTAAATCGACAGGAAAATAGGTCCGATTAGCGATTCAGGTGGATAGCCTCAAGCCCACAACTACCAGACTTGACTAATTAAAGTTGCAAGATTAATTTTATAAGTAATTAAAAGATGCATTTGCCATTTTGCATTCACAAGCATAAGCTGTAGAAATGCACAGGATTACAATCTCTCTCTAGTATTCCAATGGGAAGAGCAGGCAGCTAGCTAGGTGTATTTCTCGGAGCTCCATATTTCTCTAATCTCTGGTACGTACTTCTCAGCTAGGTACTTCTGTAATCTCACTTCCCTTCTCTACTCAATACACGCACAAATGCACATGATTCAAATCAGAAAAGACCAAGTCAATCTCATTAGTACCTTTGTTGCCAGGGATCTCCTCTGTCTCACGAAAAAGGGAAGAGCGACGCTGACGCGCGCGAGCCACTTGCCAGTTGCCACCAGAACATGACTCGCCTTCCACTCCGCAGCTCCGCTATCCAGCGAGATCCAGCGCTGCCTCAACGCATTCCACGTCGACGAAGGGAGGGAAGCAGGGATGACGTATGGACGCGTAGGAGGCGGAGGGAGGGGAAGCGGATGTGTTGCTGCCTGCGGGGGCCGAAGTGGAGGCGGGGAGTGGCGGCCGCAGGTACGGTGTCGAGGGTCAGCTCCGCCTCCGGCGCGGGTGCGAGCCACGGTGCAGCAGTGGCCATAGCCGTGGGCGTCGAGGTCGCCGTCATCGGAGGCGGAGGCCGTGGGTGTCGGGGTGGTGCGGGTGGCGACGTGGACCTTCAGGATGGGCACCGACGGCGGCGGATCTAGTGCGGGACCCACCCACGTGGGGATGAGGGAGGGGGCGCTCGCGACGGCATGCCCGCCTGCGGGGGCGCCGTTGCCTGTGCCCTCCGCTGCCTCGGGAGAGAGAAGGAGGGGTGCATGGCGCGATAGCCGATAGGGTAGAGAGGGAAGAGTAGTCAGAGTGCACGTGGGGAGAGAAGTCGCACACGTGGGGAGACCCTCGCCGTGGAGACACGCGATGTTTCTCACGGATTGCCCGCGATGTTTCCTTTTGTCTCGCGATGTTAGTGATTGTTTGTCGCAGGCGCCGTGGTTTTCGGACGGGGGCAGGCCGTCGCACGAACGTGGGCAGATGGAAGAACCAAAACAAATGCCGCACAAAAAAAAATGTCCACGCTTTGTTCTTTTTAGTTGTAGGAGATTAACTGACGCCTGGTCTGCCGTAGTCTGCGTTTTCATCACACATATGAGTAGAATCCACTTGTCTGGTCAAAGATAGCACAGCCACTTAGGATACCCCGTTCGCGTACCCTTAAACCCGGCTTGATCCGCTTCTTTTTTCATCCGGAACAGTGTTTTTCTCTCACAAATTCTTCCAGATTCCTCCAAAATTCCTCCAAGCGAACGGAGCCGAAAACTCTAGTTTGGCACACTTTCATTGTCATCTTCAACTAAGAGCCTGCGCGGATAACTGCACAATGCTATGGTACTCACATTACCTAATAGGAGGTATGTACGTTGTTTCACTCCTTAAGTTTGCCATCTTGTGTCGAAGGAGATAATAGTTAGCTTTTGGATCTAAATAGGTCTAGCTAATAGTTTAGCTAATTGTTAGTTGAATACCAAACTAACACATATTTCAATAGTTGAATAAAACTAGCTAATAGGCTGTTATAACCGATAGGGCAATATTCAACACGAAGAACAGTAGTATCAAACATAGGAGAACACGAGATTTAACATGTGAAAAACCCTCCCATTGGTGGAAGGAGAAAACACGGGTCACCAGCCACAAATCTTCACTATATCGGTGAGGTACAAACGCCGGAGATTGCCAACTTGGGATTCCTAACCTAGGAGGTGGCCTTCCCTATACAAGTCTATGATGCCTATAATGAGTTGTCCGTATATATAGGGAGAAAAAACACCCACACCCTCGCTATTGCAATCGGAACATTAGATGGTGTATCCCTCTTAACGCTAATGGGCCGCTTTGGCTTCGGCCCAAACTTGAATTGGATCATAGCTCAACAAACTCCATCTTGAGACAGAATTCCTTCTTGTAGCATAAAACGAACCTTCACCCTAAAACAACAAAGAAATACTTTTGGTGCTAAATAGCCTCTTGGGCTAAACAGTTATACCAACTAAGCTTGAGCAAAGCTCAAACTTAGCAACAGGAACTGGCTTTGTCAACATATCAGCAGGATTATCATGTGTGCTTATCTTGCATACCTTCAGCTTACCTTGCGCGACCACATCGCGAACATAATGGTATTTGACATCAATGTGCTTCGTTCTCTCATGGAACATCTGATCTTTAGTGAGACATATAGCACTTTGACTGTCACAAAATAAATTAATGCAAGAATCATCTCCACAAAGCTCAGCAAACAAACCTTTCAACCAAACTGATTCTTTACATGCTTCAGCAATAGCCATGTATTCTGCTTCAGTGGTAGACAGGGCAACAACGGGCTGCAATGTTGCCCTCCAACTCACAGCACAACCACCAATAGTGAACATATAACCTGTGAGAGATCTCCTCTTATCTAAATCAGCAGCAAAATCTGAATCCACGTAGCCAGTGAGTCCCTTATCAGTCCTGCCAAACTTTAAACATGCATTTGTTGTACCACGAAGGTACCTGAAAATCCACTGAACAGCCTTCCAATGTTCTTTATCAGGATTAGCCATGTATCTACTAACCAAACTCATAGCATATGATAAATCAGGACAAGAGCAAACCATGGCATACATCAAAGAACCAACAGCACTAGAATATGGAACTCTTGACATGTACTCAAAATCCTCATCCGTACTAGCACATTGTAAAGCTGATAATTTGAAATGAGGAGCAATAGGAGTACTAACAGACTTTGCATCATGCATGTTGAAACGATGAAGAACTTTCTTAATATAATTTTGCTGACTAAGAAATAACAAACCAGAATTTCTGTCTCTTGTAATTTCCATACCTAGAATCTTCTTAGCAGCACCAAGATCCTTCATCTCAAACTCACTACTCAACAGTTTCTTCAACTTAGTGATTTCTTTCTTGCTCTTGGCAGTAATTAACATATCATCAACATATAACAGCAAGTATATAGGTGATCCCTCAACAAATTTAATGTACACACAGCTATCAAATTCAGACCTCTTAAAACCATGTGACATCATAAAAGAATCAAACCTTTTATACCATTGACGAGGAGACTGTTTTAAACCATATAAGGACCTCTTTAATTTGCAAACATGATCCTCCTTACCAGGTACTATGAACCCTTCTGGCTGGTCCATGTATATCTCCTCCTCTAGCTCTCCATGAAGAAACGCAGTCTTTACATCTAACTGCTCAAGCTCAAGATCTCGCATAGCAACAATACCGAAAAATGTACGAATTGAACTATGCTTTACAACTGGAGAGAACACATCATTATAATCAACACCAGGAATCTGACTGAAACCTTTTGCTACTAACCTTGCCTTAAATCTTGGAGGCTCACTAGGAGACAAACCTTCCTTTCTCTTGAAGATCCATTTGCAACGAACGGCCTTCTTATGTTTAGGCAAGCGCACAACATCCCATGTGCCATTTTTCTCAAGTGACTGCATCTCTTCTTGCATAGCGGAAATCCACTTCTCGCGGTCACCAGAAACAACAGCTTCAGTGTACGTAGCCGGCTCATGAATGTTCTCAACCTGTTCAGCACAACTAAAGGCATAATGAACAATATCACATTCCTCAATTAAACGTGGACGAGGTCCGCAACTCCTCTTTGTTCTGCGATCTGCAATAGACTGATTTTGAGGCTGCAAAACAGGAGGTGAGTGTTGAACAATATCATGAACATTGTTATCAACAATTTCAGTTTCCTGATCATCTACGTGCTCCACCTGCACGCTAACATGTTCTTGCTCCTCATCAGAATCAACTGGTGAAACATCTGTGGACAAGCTGTCATTAAACATAACAGATTCATTGAAAACAACGCTCCTGCTTATGAAAGTCTTTTTAGTTTTAGGATTCCATAACTTATATTCTTTAACTCCAGAACCATAACCAAGAAACAGACACTTAATGGCTCTAGGTTCTAGCTTTCCATTATCAACATGAGCATAAGCAGTGCAACCAAAAACTCTCAACTGTGAATAATCAGCAGGCATACCAGACCATACCTCAATAGGAGTTTTCTTATTAAGTGGGATAGAAGGTGACCGATTGATCAAGTAACAGGCAGTGTTAACAGCCTCAGCCCAAAAACGCCTGTTCATATGAGCATTGGATAACATGCAACGAGCCCTCGAGATGATCGTTCGGTTCATGCGCTCAGCCACACCATTCTGCTGAGGAGTGTACGGAATGGTGTGGTGCCTAACAATGCCTTCTTCCCTGCAGTAATCATTAAAAGCATCCGAACAGAATTCACCGCCATTGTCAGTACGAAGCAATTTTACCTTCTTTTCAGTTTGCCTTTCTATCATAACTTTCCACTCTTTAAAAGCAGCAAAAGTATCATCTTTACTTTTCAGAAAATAAGGCCACACTTTTCTAGAGTAATCATCAATAATGGTAAGCATGTAACGAGCACCACCATAAGAGGGCTTACGAGACGGCCCCCACAAATCAGCATGTACATAATCAAGTATACCTTTGGTGGTATGAACAGATGCATTGAATTTTACCCTCTTGTGCTTACCAAAAACACAGTGCTCACAGAACTTTATCTTACCCATAGTGCAGCCATCCAGCAGGTCTCTCTTGATCAATTCTGCCATACCAAGTTCACTCATATGCCCAAGACGCATATGCCAGAGATTAGTTTTACTTGGTTCATCATTAGAAACAGCAGCAGCAGTGACGGAACCATGTAAATTACTTCCTCTAAGAACATATAACTTTGCAGAGTTCATATCACCTATCATATAAATGAGAGAGCCTTTTGATACCTTACACACTCCACCTGAATCGGAGTGTCTGTACCCCTCGGCATCAAGTGTGCTGAGGGAGATGAGATTTCTGGCCATCCTGGTATGTGCCTCACATCTTTCAGTGTGCGTATCATGCCATCATGCATCTTGATCTGAATGGAGCCAATGCCCACAATCTCACGGGGGTTGTTATCTCCCATATGCACAACATCTCCACTCTGCACAGACTCATAAGAACTGAACCAATCTCTGTTAGAGCATATATGAAACGAGCATGCACAATCAAGTATCCATTCATCACGACCAGCAACACAACCAGCAAAAACAACCAGAACATCTCCTGAATCAGAATTATCAACAGCGGAGACAACAGAGGCCTTACCATCACCATCGAATTTATTTTTCGGTTTATACGTACCGTTTCTTTTCTCCTTATTCTGTAGCTTCCAACAATCCTCAATGACATGAGTATCTTTCTTATAATACCTGCAGAACTTATCCCTGCCTCTGGACTTTGAACGGCCTTTACCATTCTTGCTCTTGTCTCGATTATTGTTGTTGTTGTAGGTTTTCTGCTCGGGCCTGCCTCTAACCTGCAACACTTCGCCCTTGGAGGACGACACATCAGACTGAACCATACCTTTCATCTTCTCCCTCGTCTGGAGGGCCTCATATACTTCCGCAAGAGTTAGTTCATCACGGCTTAATAGTATGGTATCTCGAAAATTTGCAAACGAAGTAGGCAGTGAGCATAACAGTAGAAGAGCTAAATCTTCATCATCATATTTTACCTCCATCGACACTAGGTCGGCAACGATCTCCTTAAAGATCGATAAGTGGTTCATCACCGAACCACCTTCTTGCAGCTTGTGCGTGAACAACTTCATCTTCACGTGCATCTTACTGGTTAGATCCTTGGACATACAGATCGATTCCAGCTTGAGCCAAAGTTCTGCGGCAGTTTTCTCCTGCAGCACTTCTTGCAAAATATCATTATGTAGATGAAGTTGAATCAGAAACAGAGCCTTACGATCCTTCCGCTTCTCTTCAGCGGTCCATGACTTCTGTCCTTTTCCTCCGAAACCGTCCAGCGCCTCATCAAGATCCGAAGATTGTGCCAGAATCGCCCGCATCTTGACTTGCCATAGTGCAAATCTCGTCTTGTAATCCAGCAGCGGTAGATCAAACTTCATCGATGCCATCGCGAAACCCTAAGGTCAAACCAAGCTCTGGTACCACTTGTTATAAACGATAGACAATATAAACGACGAAGAACAATAGATCAAACACAGGAGACACGCGATTTTAACGTGGAAAACCCTCCCAAGGTGGAAGGGAAAAACCACGGGCACCAGCCAGCAAATCTTCACTATATCGGGTGAGGTTACAAACGCCGGAGATTTACAACTTGGGATACCCTAACCTAGGGGCCTTCCCGTATACAAGTCTATGATGCCTATGAGGGAGGTGGTCCGTATATATAGGGAGAAAAAACCCCACACCCTCGTCTATTAGCAATACGGAACTAATAGATGGTGTAGTCCCTCTTAACGCTAATGGGCCGCTTTGCTTCGGCCCAAACTTGAATTTGGATCATAGCTCAACAATAGCAGCTGATTAATTGTAGCCTATTAGCTAGAAACTATTAGCAGCTAATGGATCCGAACAGGGTGTAAATATATTGATTTCGTGCACACCCAATACTAATGCTGTGGTGCACGTAATGAAGATAAAAAACAAGGGTGTCCGATCGATGAAAAGAAGCTGCCAGATGCTATATGCAATGCATATATTTATATCTTCACTCCTGCATGCATATATTCCCGAAGCAGTGTATGAAACAAGCTACACCGCTGCAGAAACCAAACAAGCTCCATGCATGACTGATATGGAATTGTACCCTTCGAATATATGTGTAACAAATTTACTTTCCAGCGTGCATGGCTCGTAGCGACGAGACCATTCGACATTGAAAGATCGATGCTGATCTAGTCGACAAGGGACAAAGAACATGAATAGGCTGGAGGATTCCTTGTGGATTTGGCATTCTTGCATTATATATACCGTGTTCAGGCATTATATACATAATAACACCACCATGATGAGTTATGATTTCTCTATGAATTAAATACACAAAGTATGCTTGCTTTAGAACTAAAATGCGATTGAGCCACAATAATATATAATTGAGCTGCGAAGGCATGGATTCCTCCCCCTTTTTTTCGAAAGGGTGCACACACACGGTACATATATGTAGGGAACGAGCAAATATACTTGGGTTCGGGCATACATTGCTGCCTTTCCATGGAATCTTGTTTGGAGTGTGCCTAGGTTGGCTGCCTAACTTCAAAATACTACTAATCCGTAACCTGTTGTCGTCATTAGCACCTCCACACACATAGATCGAATGGTAACAAAATAGTTTGTGCACAAGCCCAATTTTACCATGCGCCGCTTTATGTAATCTGATGTCTTTATTAAGTCCTGGAGTCTCCACATATATAATAAAAAGAAAGAAAGAAAGACCCACTGCAGCAGCAATATTCTGGTGCCAAAAACTCCCTGTAAAATCACAAGGATTCAAGCAACATCATCTCATCTTCAGTTCAGTGTGAGATCTTACCCACTTTTTATTTGTTGAGGGTGGTGTGAGATCTTACCTTATAGAGATAATTATCTATTTGGCACTAAAACAAATCGATTTTTCTTCTAAGGCACTCCCAAAATTGAAGTTTCTTATCTAGCAACGAGTTGAAATTTCCTTCCTTAAATGGCACTACTGTCCATTTCTTCCACTAACGGTGTTAAGTGGCCGCCAAAATGACCCACATGCCCCTCTCTGTATTAGAACTATGCTCCACCTTAGAAAAATCGTTTCTTTTTTATACCACCTCGGATGAAGATGATTTTTATAAGAAACTTGTAGCACTCAATGAGATCTATAACTTTTTAGTTTTGAGAATTTTTATTTGAGATTGTTAAGATGCTCAAAAAATAATATAAACTTATCTAGCACTCTGTTGAAACTTTATATTATATTTTAAGCATTTTAATGATCTCAAACAAAAAAGCTCAAAACTAGAAAGTTGTAGATCTCATCTAGTGCTACAAGTTGCATATAAAAATTATCTTCATCCGAGGTGGTATGAAAAAGATATGATCTTTCTAAGATGGAGCATAGTTCTGATACAGAGAGGGGCATATGGGTCATTTTGTCATAATAAGTTCATTTTTCAAGAGTCCTATGTGGACTATTCATTTCAAATTTTCTTTCCTTTCAAATGGGTAGGCACGTATTTTAGACATATTCAAGCAAGCGCAAACACCTTTTGATCAAAGGCACGACCTAAATACGATGGTGAAATGGAATGAAATGAGATCACAAACACTTGGCTAACTATATTTCCAACATTTTTGACCGAAGTCAGCAGGGGAAACCCCAATCTATTTTTTTTAATTTTTTTATTCCATACCTATTAAATTCACTCCCACGGGGAGTTGGTCGAACCCATGCCTGCTGGATGCTACCGAGGTGCTCTAATCACTAGGCTAGAGGCCCTTTCGTTGCAGGATAAATTGAAGAAATATGCTTTATTTTTGGAATCATCCTTTTTGTCGTTACATATATAAATTTACATGAAATAGACAAAACAATAAATCTAAAAACATTGTCAGAAAAGATACCAAAATTAATTAGTTTGCCTTAACCAGTGCGTGATGCCCCTGCTTGAAGCTGAAAATACGACTCTTGGACACATGAAAGGTTGATCATGCAGCACAGGTCACAAGGGCCGCCCAAGAAAGATAGAAAGGATCACGGAATGAACAGACTAGCAATAATACAGTGTAACACTTTGGCCTTCACTGGTCTACTTCAGTGACACGTAGGACCTACCTTACATATAGTTGACTAGTCTAGTGTTGTAAATGAGAAGTGCAACCCAAGTGATGGTATGAACGAAAATACCTCGCACTTGTTTCACTTTGGTTGTGGCTTGTGAGAGGGGAGAGTTAGTAACATATGGGACAGGAAACAAATCATGTGTGTGTGTATAATATACAATTAAGACCGCGAACACAAAGATGCAGCCATGAGTGTCCATTCAGCAATAGTGCAAGCATCCACAAAACAAATAGACATGATCAATCAAGATAGAAAGATCAGTCAAGTGTAGAAAAGAAAAGGACACTCACCTTTTTAATACAATATGAGCCCCTTTTAATTGAATAAGATTATCTTGGAAGGCCAAATAAAGACAATCAAAAGTCCATGCATATTGCACTTGTATCGAATTGCAATGCAGATATTTGCTTGCATGTCGTCCGAAAAATGGTGCACCTCGATTGGCCTAAGTTAATGTTGTAAATTGTGGCATCTAATGTTTTAAATTTCCTCTTGTCGCAACTATGTCCCTTGTCACATCGAGATACGGTGGTTTCCTGTACCACACCTTGACTACTAATAAAACCACTTAGGAGTTTATATATTTAAGACAATAAAACCAAATAGTATCAATCATGCATTACCAATCTATATAAAAATCTTATATATTAATGGCCAAATTTTAAAAGTTTAACTTAGCAAGCATAGATGGACTTGGTGGTTGTTTGATAGAAGCCCTGCCACTAGGCAACCTAGCCAGACAGCAATGCTAGCTTCTTCAAAATCCAATGCTTGGGTTGTTGCCTAGCTAGTCCATGCAGTCTTTTCGAGATTTAAACCAAACGGCTCTTATATTTCACCGGAGGAAGTAACCATCATTTGCAAAGATAAAACTGATATTAGCATTATAATATGACATGCCTCACTCAGAAATTAAAGTTTTTTGTGGTAGAACCTCACCATTCGGGTTAGTTCAGAGTCCATGTTTCAATCGGAGTGCTCACATCTTTGGTTAATATTACATTTTTAATGGTAAACAACCTGCCTTGCGTGCATGCATAAAATTTGTTATGAAAATGCCCATATCAATGTCACCCATTTTGAGAACAACGAATTCGCATCAAGATCTTTATTTGGCTTGCCATGAAAAGAAGGCACTGGACCGGCGACAGAAGGGCGAGACACGGTCTCGAGGCACATGAGTTATGCTACCTCTGTGACCAAGGACAGGAAACAATAGACCACATCATTGCAGTATGCCCGTTCACCCGTGAGGTATGGTACTATGTCCTGCAAGCCCTTGGGCAGCAAGTTCCACCAGTCTCCCAAACGACGCTCTCCTGGTGGCGCCGATTACGGTCAGTGTGCACCGGCGATCGGCGAAACGGTATGGACTCCCTCTTCGCCCTCGTCTCCTGGCAACTATGGAAGGAACGGAACGCAAGATGTTTCCGGGAATCGACATCGTCCGTCGGCGACCTACTGCACATCATCAAGAACGAAGCCGACCGATGGATTCAGGCCGGAGCAAGCGGGCTACGTGCGCTAGCGCAGGGCTAAGTCCTTGTCAGGATAGACATGGATTACGGTGGTTGTTTTTTTCCATAATGTAGCGCATTATAATATGACATGCCTCACTCAGAAATTAAAGTTTTTTGTGGTAGAACCTCACCATTCGGGTTAGTTCAGAGTCCATGTTTCAATCGGAGTGCTCACATCTTTGGTTAATATTACATTTTTAATGGTAAACAACCTGCCTTGCGTGCATGCATAAAATTTGTTATGAAAATGCCCATATCAATGTCACCCATTTTGAGAACAACGAATATAATATCCAATAATATTCAGTTTCAAATCCACAACTGCACTACGAATGAAATTAAAAAGCAGCTAGAATTTGAACAGATAGATAGCCTCCAATAAAATAACCACATTTACTAGAGAATAAACCAAAATATCCAGAAAATTGCCGTAAAAAATATCCAAAAATTAAATGCTTGCTAGCTAATAACCTCAAATTAAAGTAGTTCTTCAAATTTTGGAAGCCCTATGTGACAATTACATTCTAAGCTAGACTAATTAAAATGTAGAAACTAAATGGACCAACTAAGCCCATACAAGACATTTACTAGAGAGTCAACCAAACTATCCCAAAATTAAATGCTTGCTAGCTAATAGCCTCAAATTAAAGTACATGTGTCACTCGAGTTCACTAATAATTGGTGACCCTCATGAACAATCGTATTTTATGCTATGTTACTAAAATGGAGAAACTAAATGGACCAACTAAGTCATCACAAGAATAAAAAACAATCTAACGAAGGAAAACTAGCTAGCTATAAATTAAATGGGTCCATAGATATTAAACTTAAATTACCGTTATCAAATGGATTCACCAAAATTCAGATGCTTTCATGAAGAATTATATGGGGAATGCTCTAAAATAGATAAAAAAAAACATGAGAATCAAAGACAGTATAACAAACAAAACAAGCTACAAATTCAAATGATTGGTAGTTACCCACTTAAACCAAGGGGATCATGTCAATCCTTCAAAAATGAAGCCCCTCCATGTGCAGTTTGGTGAAAAATGGCCACAATAATGGAGAGAGAGGTGGGAAAAGACGCCTCTTTGGATGGGTGTGCTTGGGCTGGGCATGAGAAGGAAGAAGTGGTTTGGGGTTTTATATTGTAGATAGAACATTGTCAGGTCAAGCAAATAATAACCGACAGTGATATTGTTATGCCGCTGCCGAGTCAAGCTAGGACCTGACATTTGAATATTGCTGCCGGTTCATGTTATCAACCAATAGTGATAATTAGAATATTATTACCGATTCTTGTCTCCAACAGGCAGTGTTATGTCATTGTCAGTGCATGGTTCGAGCCGATAGTGAAAGGAGTCTTCATTGCCGGATAAATAGGATATCAATCATTGTCCCAGATTCAAGGCTTATGACCCAACAGTAAAACATATTTGTTGTAACACGGCCTCGGCGGGTGGCGAAGGCCTCCGACGGCGAGGTGTCACCAAGGCGTCTTCGATCGTCGTAGGGCGGAGACCTGGCGCTGACTAAAGGAACTTTCCTGGCTATGCTCGTAGGGCGCTGCACGAGGCTCAGCGAGCTTGTCGCGGATTCCGCCCGGGCCAGGCACAGGCATCTCCGGCCGCTCAGGCGGACGCCGCCCCGCTTCGGCTGACGGGCGTCTCCGGCGTTGAGGGCGGAGGCCACCCTACCCCCGAATTAATCAAACAAACAATCTTGCCTAAGTGTGTGCAGGTACCTAAGCGCAGGCGTCCGTGGTCTGCGCGAGCGCGCCAGCATAGCCCCCGCACGGCCAGGGCGGAGACTTACGGATGATGTCTCCGACCGGACCGGCGGAGACCCGCGTAGGTAGCAGCTGCGCCCCTGAAGACGGAAGCCAGCGTCGGGAACCCAGGCTTCTAGGCCGAAGACCGAGGCACGGTGGGCCGGCCGCTTATGGAGGCCCATTACTTGAAGACGGTGTGGCAGGATTGCCCCGCAAACGAGAGACTAGTAGCGGAATATTACAGGAATGTACTGTAGCAGTTGAGGGGCATTGTAATAAATTCTGTCAAGAAGTAGTTGAGTCCTATAAATAGGGAACACTTGTAACAGTGCATGAGGACGGTGAGTGAATTAATGAAACCTTAGTTTTGCGTGCCAATTTTCTACATGCCCACCTGTCGTGCCTATCCCCCGAGCCTCCGCCTGAGGGCGACGCTTGGCGGGCGGAGGCCTCAGTCTCCTCCACGCTCTCTGAGACCGCAAGTCTCAACAATATTCACTGCCAGCTCTAGCACAACCAACTCTCCGGCAGTGATGTTCCGATAGTGATGTTTCGCTGGTGATTGCCTGTTCTAATATAGTGAAAAAAAACTATTTGTAGAGGTGAGTCTTCTCTGAAACCATTTTTAGATATGGTTCTTGATAAAATTGTCTCTAAGACAGTGCCTCTAAAAATCACTTTAATATCCACAAATTAGTATTTTAAATCCAAATTTAATAAAGCATGCAACACGCCAATCGCCAACTCGTCATGGCCTCATGGGGCTGCTCCTATACTCTCGGCCCCATGCGCGGCAACAGGCTAACACGCGTCCCATCTAGGGATGAAAACGGTCGGAAAACCTCTTGATCGTTTTCTACTTCTACATTTGAATACGAAAACGAAAACGAAAGCGGTAAAGTCGGACACGAAAATGAACACAAACTTACGGAATATCAAAAATTTCGAAAACGAACTAATTCGAGCGGAATTATGTCGAACACGCTCGGTATACGAAAAATCAATACAGAATATTGACCTGTAGGACCAAGTGCATAACAATTAATAAGTACATAATAATTAACAAGTCCTACAACTTTCTTAAAAAGTATCTCCATTCGACACGATGTAAGGAAGATATGATTTTTTAAGGCAACAAGCGCTTGTACGCGATTAATATATCGCTAACTTTGTTTAATTTTTTTGAACATCTTCAAGACATCAAATGAAAAAACTAAGAACTAAAAAGTTGTAGACCTCGTCGAGAGCTACAATTTTCATATAAAAATCATCTTCATCCGAAGATTGTATGAAAAAGATATAATTTTTCTAATGTTGGACTTGTAGTGGGCCAAATTTGGTTCAAACCGAATTTCAAAACCGAATTTCGAATTCGGGATATTCCGAATTAAAAGTAGAAAAGTAGAAAACGGTCGAAAAAATGTCTAAACCGTTTTCGTTCCGATTTCGAATTTGGTGTTCCGAATTTCGAACCGAATTCGAATTTGTCCGAAAATACGAATTCGATCAGGATTAAATGTAGAAAACGATGTGGTTCGGTACTGGGATATTTCCGTACCGTTTTCATCCGTAGTCCCATCCCACAGGTAGTGTTGAGTGAGGGCATAGGCTACCACTCAAAAATTATTATCAGTGATTTTAGACTATTTTTCACCATTGGTGCCTACTCAAGTGAATCATAAGGCCCTCACACAGCAAGAAACTTAAGGTTAATCTGATGATCACCATTAGTGTGCCTCTAGTCAAATTTTCTGCTAGGTCTGCCCCTGCCATCCCATATAGTTTGTGCCGGGTAGATCCACCGTACCTCCTATGAGGCTATGAACTCCATAGATAAGATATTTTCTTTAAAGCCTGCTGATCGTTGTATGGTGTGGTCGGTTGGTTGTCGTGGCTCTGCACCAAACTTTGGCACGCATGATGTGCAATTGTGCATGAGTGCACTGCATTCGTGCTTTGCATTGCCTACAACAATCCTTGATACATTTGTCATGGACACGCTGGCTGCTCGCCACTTCACATTGGGCGGTGGACACTTTTAGCTTTTGCACTATAGAGTTCATAGATAGATCGATGACCTATACATATATGGTGGAATGCACATCGATCTTTTGTAGGCCTTTAGCTTCAAGGACTCTATATGGTGATCTGATTTGGAAAGAAAGAAAGCGATTTGTCTCTTAAAACACCAATACATTTATAATAGTTGATCTGAAATTATAGTCTACTAGTTTATCAACCGTGCTACCACATGGACTAATTTTAAGAAATATAAGTTCATCTATATAGGGTTCATGAGTAATCAATATTACTTATCTTTGCTTTCCTTCATTTGCTCATATTATAACACAATACTATGTACTTTCTTATGTATATCCACTTGTGATATACTTTAGTTACCAATTGTTCTATATACTTTCCCATACCAATTCATAGTTGTCCGACTTTACATCATACCTTCATGCGTGTTAGACACATGTTTACTTGAAATTATCTCTCTTGTGTTCATAAATTAAAACAAGGCTCTTAAATACTATCATTTTACGGTGTTGTGGTAGGTGTGTCGGATATATACCTCACCACCTGTTTTTCGGCCCAAGGCTACGGGCTCAGCCAAAGACAATCGGTATGAGGCTCACAGATGTCAGGCGCAGCAGTAGACATGATGATCAAGTTACCTAGCGTAGATGACCTACATTCCAATCTTTGCAGGATATGGTCGAATGGTCTGTTGTACTTTTCATGTAATAACTAATAACTAGAAAATACATCTATTAGTTGATCGGATCTCCTATGATCCTACCCCCTAGGCTATATAAGGAGGGTTAGGGAACCCCGGTCGGTATCTTTTGACATCCATTCTTTACTTCCACAGAGCATAGCTACAATCAGCAACACCTATAACCGAGCAAACAAACAAAGAGAGTTTTACTTCAAACCGGATGTAAGGTACCACAGTACCTGAATCAGTATAATCCTTGTGTCTTGTGCATGCTACGCATCTGATCCCCCATGCATAGATACACTGATCCGTATTGTCCGAAGTAAATACTTCCGATAGTAGGCATTAGTAACCTTTGGAGCATATATAATCCAAATGAGTATGTATAGTAAGGTTGGCGACAAGAAGTACATAGTCGACATTTCAAGTAGATCTAGAGGTAACTAATGTGGCAACAGGGATGCAATATGTTGACAGTGGCCCTGTTACGAGGATACGAGGTGGTCCCTGAGTTGACAATCTAAGGATCCACTGGTTGGAGGTCATTGTAGAGCAATGGGATCCTCTAACCTAACTACATGATGTGTTTTGGTCATTGACATGTGAGCTCTATATATAGTTCATTACATAGTTATAGTTCGAGGAATTGATTGATGTGACTAGTAGGGATATAAATTTCAACATTAACTAAAGATGGGTGAACTACTGGGGCCTTATTCAAAACCTATTGGAATATCATTAAAGGAGACTTCGTGGCTATGAACAATCATCTATTCACTATGAACTCACAAGGTTTTGACCTCCTTAACTCCGCCAACATCATCCTACTCCCAAAGAAACTTGACGCCTTGCATGTGTCGGACTACATTCCTAATCAATTTAATTTTTAGCATTGCAAAATATTCGCCAAACTTCTAGCAAACAGGCTAGCACCACATATTGACTCCTTGGTTTCCAAATCTCAAAGCATGTTCATCAAAAGGAGAAGCATTCTAAAAATTTCCGATAAGTCCAGAACAGTGTTAAAAAGATTGCATAAGATGAAGACACTGACTTTATTTTTGAAACTTGACATCCAAAAACCTTGGACACTATTAACTAGAGCTACATGATCAAGGTCATGTAGCCACTTGGCTTCGCGCCTTCGCAGCCCACGCTGGCAGTGCATGGGTTTCCATCATTTTTCGTATTGCCAGCTCCAAGTTGCTTTAAATGGGTATCTAGGGCCTACTTTTGTCCATAGCTGTAAACATGCACCAAGGGGGCCCCTATCACCCATGCTATTCTATTTGCCACTGGACCCACTATAGAAGTCATTGGACCTCACCACTCAATATGGTCTACTTACTCTATTGCCTCTTGCAATAGACATGTGGAGAACATCGATGTATGTGGATGATGTGGCAACTTCATTAGTCTAAATCAAGATAAATTGTGCGTGCTCAATAATATCCTTGAGGCTTTTGGCAAAGCCACTTACCTTTGCATCAACTTTGAGAAAAGTTTCATCCACACAATTCAGTGTTAGAACATTGACCTTGAGCAAATGCTCCAATCTTTCCTGAGCAACTGCAGCAGCTTTCCATCTCACCACCAACTTCACACACACACCCTTCAAAAAGTTCATGTGTTGCCCCCTCATGGAGCGGGTTGGCTAATAGCCCAACACCTACAAGGACGGAGAGGGTGGTTGTTGAACCATGCAAGTCATCTAACCCTCATCACCTCAATGTTGTCCTCCATGTCGACGTATCACCTAACTGTGTTCCCTCTTGTATCATGGGCTAGAAAACAAATTGCAGAACTCAGGGCCTTCATATGGAAGGGTGATGAGAACACTAATGGTGGGCATTGCCTTACCAATCGGCCAACAATGAGCAAACCAAAAGGGCTCAAAGGACTTGGCATATCTATTCTTGACAAATAATTTGGAAGAGCATTACATTGGTTGTGACATGAATGGGTAGATGGATCCAAGCCATGGGATGGAACTGATTTCCATGTAGCACAGCCAAACAGCTCTTTAACGCCTCCACAATCATCATCATCATCATTGGCAATGAGAAAAGTACTATTCTAGCACCATAGCTGGCTTGATGGCTAGAAACCTCACGCCTTATAAATGAGGAAGAACAAATTAATTGACCAAGAACTAAGAAACAACGCATGCATGGAGAGAACAAATACAAGTTCTTTGCATGGACACTAATGCAAAATAAGATTCTCAGTGCAGACGTCTTGGACATCTGAGGATGACCTCACCAAGAAGTGTGTGTAATATGCAATAGGCCACTAAGATGAGTCCCCACCTATGCTTGCTTTGTCCCTTTGCCCAAGTTGTTTCAAACCAAGTTTTTAGTTGGCGAAATTTTCAACAATGCTAGGTTTCCCCATTTGAATGATTACACCGTCATTGGCACTTGGTGGGAGGAGGCGGTCAAGAAGTTCCCAAAAACCATAGTGAAGATTCAATGGTGTTGTGCTGCCATTCTACAGAATTTTGCTCTCACAAGAAGATGCAGCGACAGCCGTGACAGCGCTACTTTAAGGGCAGCCGAACAGGCCCGTGACATTGCTTAGTGAAAGAGAGCTTTCGGTGACACTAGCAACAAAGCTTTCTAGGCTTTTGTTTTCTTTTCTATAGCCCTTCTTATTTTTGGGTGGCCTCCTGCCCTATGGGTGGTCTAGAGCATTTTCTTTTTTTTGTTGGGGTGGGGGGTTGACCCTATTGGCCCCTAGATCTTCGAAACTAGTGAGCCAACCACTCCCCTATGTTGCTGACCACACACTATGGCTAGAGGTAGAAGAAGGGAGGGAGAACAGAGCGCACACACACAGCACAAGCACCAGCATTGGCCGGAGCTCTGCAGAGGAGATGGCAAAACTGAACTCGCTCTCTTTACTGAGTTGCAGTGGGAAACTATATATACAACTCTATCCTATCTAATCCTAGTACACAGACAAGTCAGGTTGTCATGCTGCTACAGTGACTAGATGTGATAGCAGGGCTGACTTTGGCGCCTGCCCTTACTATGGCTATAGTGCAGTAGGAGAGCCTTTCGGCACCTACCCCTATAGCGGCTACAGTAGCCACAGCAGGGAGCCCTTTTGGCGCCTGCCGCTATCGCGCATTCACATAGGGGAGCAGTAGATTACTTAACCATTCTTCCCCTAATCCTGCTGATAACCCTTAGAACCCCCTCCATGTCGATCATCTTCTTCAGCTCTGTGAACCGAAGACGGCCGAGTGGCTTGGTGAGGACATCCGCGAGTTGCCGACCAGTTTCAGACGAACTCGATGACGATCAGCCCTCCATCGATATAGTCCCTAAGGAAGTAGAACTTGACGTCGATGTGCTTGCTCTAGTCATGGAGAACCAGATTCTTCATGAGGGCAAGGGCGGGCTGGTTGTCCACCATTAGTGTTGGTGGGTGTGCTTCCACACCGGCCAACTCACCCAGTAGCCAGCGTAGCCATACAGCTTGGCACACCACTGTGGCCGCCACCACTGTACTCTGCCTCACATGTAGACAGTGCCACCACCTTCTGTTTCAGCTGACAACCATGAGATTGGAGCCAACCCAAGGAAGATAAGCACGCTAGAGGTGCTCCACCAGTCCGTCGATGTCCCCCACCATGTCTGCATCGCTGAACACAGTGAGCTGCAGCCTACTTCCACCGGTCTTGGGGAAGACAATCCCCTAATCCACCATCCCCTTGATGTAGCATAGCAGCCACTTTACCACAGCTCGGTGATCCTCTTGGGGATCATCCAAGAAGCGGCTAACATAGCCCACGGCGAACGCAATGTCTGGCCTCGTGTGGACTAGGTAGCGCAGACCATCGACGATGCTCCGGTAGTGTTTACACCAAAATTTGGAAGGAGTCTCGCAGAGACTTAAAAGCTTCTAAGATCATGTCATCAAGGAAGCAATTGCGTGTAGATCGGAATTAGCTGATTCGAATGCAGCACCAGAATCGGCTTTCTTTAGACAGCGCTAGGCAGATAATTACAAAGGCTACGATCGGCGCTAGGATGAAACGTGATGGACTCTACAAAAGGGGAAAGATTAGGGTCCAAGTTATCTTAAATTAGGAATGTTTTCTTTTTGCTAGAAAATTGTAATGAATCGTGCTCGAGTAGTATTCATGTTTAGACTCCAGGTATAAATATCAAACCCCGGCTATTGTAAAGAACAACAATCAATCCAATATACAAGTCATTTACTTTTTTGGCTCCGGCCACCCTTTAGGAGTAGGAGTAGAGTAGAGTAGATCTTGGCGAGTTCTTCCGCAAGTATGGTTGCATCGATCCGGTTCGACCTCCACTGCTTGTTGTAAGTACCGCCATGGCTTATACCTCTGTTCGTACGGCTGCATCGATCTGGTTGACCTCCACTGTGACTCTGGTATAAGTTAGTTATCGATTCTTGCCTAGTTCAAGTATGGCTGCATCAATCCGGTTGACCCCCACTGCATGAACTAGATCAAGGTCAAGTTATCGGCTCTACCTTAGAATGGTAGTCTTTGGTAGATTCATTAAGTTACCGATATTGCTTATTGCTTTCATTATTCATCTAAATTACAGCAATATCACTCTGCCCTGATTGGGATTGATCTAGATCAGCTTTATATCTTGTTTATCCCATCGTTTGTTAATCTAAAACTGATCTAATATGTACATTAAATGATGAGTTACGTTTTATTGGCTGTTTTACATCAATCTTGATCGTCCATAGCGTGCGGTTAAAGCATGTTGCATCTTGAGTAGATTTATTAGGCTACCGAAAACAATTCCATGGCCCATTATCATGGCCTATGTGATTCTACATCATACCCCACTGTTAGCACCAGTAGAGTGGGGATCGTCATTCGGTAGATCTATTCCTGATAAGGCATGACTTTAACTGTGCGCTATGCCTGAATCGGCTATTTTAGCCGATATTGAGTGCCTTCATGAACAGTTCGCATCACGAGACCATTGAAGTAAAGATAGGTTGAAAGATGTGTTAGCCCCATGATCTTATTATTGTATTATGGCATGCATGATTCTACCTCATGCCCCACTGATATTAGTAATGAGTTAGGGTCATCGAGTCTATTGTTATTTCTATGGCATGCATGATTCTTCCTCATGCCCCACTGGTCATAGTGATAGATGAGATCTAACATGTTTATTAGATTTATCTTTATTAAACGGTTAAATGGTGTTGAATTGTTTCTTTATATAAAGGGGGTTCGGTTGTTTATAATCATTGGCTCAACATAAACTAATCATTGTTGACATCTTATTGCCATTGATTAATATCTGCTCAAATATTGACATTTATCTTGAATGATAACCTATTCTTCTTATACAACCCAATGAGGTTTAACAGATTTATTGTCATGAATATGCTAGAATCGACTATTTAGTCGATCTCCTTTCATATCAGCTCTTAGAGCCGCACATTCGGGACTATTTGGCAAAATAAGCAAGTTTCCGTCCTTAATTACTGATAAGCTTTCTCTTCTTGTCAATTATAGGGTCAAATTGACTGGCACATCTCAGGAGGAGTGCATAGGATCGACCGTCCCTACGCTAAAGTTAGGCGGATCTACAGCTCCATCGAGCAGACCCTTCTAGCTTGCTGCGTGTGTCCTCAGCACGGGACAAAAATTCTATGTCACCACATGTTTCTGGCACGCCCGGTGGGACCCCACAATTGTCATGGTGGTTCACAACAACAACGACATCCTTATGCTGCATTATGAAGATCTACCTAATGGGGATAAGGGTATCATCAGCAAAGCCTATAGAAGAGTTTCAGAACAAATGTTTGTTGTCCTACACCAAGACATGTGACAACACAAATGTTTAGAAATTTCCTCTACCAAGAGTTCTACTACATGGGCAAACAGATACAACTGAAGATGAAGACAGGTACATTTCTTTAAGGAAGTTGTAGACAAATCTGTTCGTGATGCCATAACGAAGCTTTCGTGGACATATTCCACAATGCCATGAGAGAGGCGAATTCATGGATTTCTAGTTGGTCAAGGTGAACCGGCTTATTACAATATTCCAAATCCATTGACCCAATGAGAATAATCAAGTCAGTACCAGCCATCAAGAAGTAGCACCAGCTGGTAATGGTGATGTCTAGACAGTTCAGGGTTCATCTGAACAGGCTCAAGGAACTACTGCAAATCAGATATAGCACAATCCTAGACCATCAGTACAGCATGTGCAACAGCCAACGGGGCAAAGTTAGAACCAGGTGATCAATTTTGGTATATCAGGCCACATACCGTCGTTGGCTCAAAAAATAGCACCATCAACTCAAAGGATCCATAGAGATATAGATCCTTATGTCTACAATTAGAGACTTCAAGCAGCAAGCCAGCAAAGGGCCTAGCAAATCGAGATTCTACAAGGGTATCACTATGGCATGGATTATCACACCCTTCACCTGATGCCAAATCTAGGATACCAAGGCACACGGGGTTTCAATCCACATATGGGTCAGCAGGTGCAAAGAAATCCAAATCCGCAAACTAATAAATTACTATTGAGGGTGACCGAGATGATGAAGAATCAGTTCGATCTGAAGCCAAAAGGGCTGACCTTTTCGTACAAATGCCTATATCCAGAATGGTATGATTTGGTTGCTCTTCCAACAAATTATAGGCTCCTAGAATTTGCTAAGTTCACTGGCCAAGACAGTACAAGCACGATAGAACATATTAGTCGGTATCTTACATAATTGGGCGAAGCATCAGTTGAGGATGCCCATCGAGTTTGTTTCTTCTCTCTGTCCTTATCAGCGCTAGCCTTCACTTGGTTTTCATCATTGCTAGTCAATTCCATTGCCAATTGGGCTGACCTGGAGAAGAAGTTTCATACATATTTTTACACTGGGACTAGAGAAAAGAAGATTATCGATTTGACAACTATAAGACAGAAGACTAATGAATCAGGCACTAAATTTCTTTAGAGGTTTTGAGAAACCAGGAACTTGTGATTCTCCTTAAACTTGGCCGATGATCAACTAGCTGCTTTAGTTGTTTAAGGAATGTTGCAGATGTGGAAAGAAAAACTACTAGGACTAAGAATTTGACAACTTGGGTCAATTGGCTCAACGAGTAGCAGCGCTCAATAGCCAATTCTAGAGTATGCGCAGAGATACCCGATTCTAGAAGAGTACCACAAGTAGCCGAAGCTTATGATCCATACCCAGTCGATGATGACTATGAAGATGAAGAAGAAGAGGTTGCTGCAGCTGAATAGAATTAGGGCAAGAAGACAGTAATGGTGCTAAATCCTTGGGAAGAGGAGTTGAGGAGAGCTATGACTTTGATGTTGTTTACACCAAAATTTGGGAAAAGCGCGCGGGAACTCGTAGGTTTCCTAGGATTATGCCAATCAAGGAGTCTATAGAGTAAAGATTGATACCTGCTGGATCAAATGCGACACTGGATCGATTCTCTCCGAATGACGTCAGCAGATAACAATGATAGGGTATGATTGGTGCCAAGAAGATACTATATCGAACTCTACAAAAGGGGAAACATTAGAGTCCAAGTTATCTTAAAATAGGAATATTTTCTTCATACCAAAGAATTGTATTGAGTCGTGCTCGAGTAGGATTCGTTTTAGGCTCTGGGTATAAATACCAAATCCCTGGCTATTGTAGAAGACAACAATCAATCAAATACAAGTTAATTACGTTTTTTGGCTCTGGTCACCCCTTAGGAGTAGGAGTAGAGTAGATCTCAGTGAGTTCTTCAGCGAGTATGGTTGCATCGATTCAGTCGACCTCCACTGCTTTTCTATAAGTACCGTCATAGGTTTATACCTCTGTTCGTATGGCTGCATCGATCCGGTCAACCCCCACTGCAACTCTGGCATAGGCTAGTTATCGACTCTTGTCTAATTCAAGTATGGCCTATGTGATTCTACCTCACACCCCACTTCTTGAATTAGATCAAGGTCAAGTTATCGGCTCTACCTTAGTATGGCAACCTTTGGTAGATTCATTAAGTTACCGATGTTGCTTATTGCTTTCATCATTCATCTAATTACAACAATATCACTCTGCCCGATTGAGATTGATCTGGATCGTCCTTATATCTTATTTAACCCATCGTTTGCTAATCTAAAGTTGATCTAATCTACACCTTAAATGATGAGTTATGTTTTATCGGCTGTTTTACATCAATCTTAATTGTGTATAGTGTGCGGTTAAGGCATGTTTGATCTTGAGTAGATCTATTGGTTAGCGATAACTGTTTCATGGCCCGTTATCACGGTCTATGGGATTCTGCCTCTCACTCCACTGTTAGCATCGTGGAGTGGAGATCGTTAGTTGGTAGATCTGTTCCTAAGAAGGTATGACCTTAACTATGCGCTATGCCTGAATCGGCTATTTAGCCGATATCGAGCGCTTTTACGAACAGTTCACATTACGAGATCATTGAAGTAGAGATAAGTTGAAAGATATGTTAGCCCCATGATCTTATTATTGTATTACGGCCTGCATGATTCTGCCTCATGCCCCACTGATATTAGTAATGAGTTAGGGTCGTCGAGTCTATTGTTGTTTCTACAGCCTGCATGATTCTGCCTCATGCCCCACTAGTCATGGTGATGGATGAGATCTAACATGTTCATTAGATTTATCTTTATTAAATGGTTAAGTGGTGTTGAATTGTCTCTTTATACAAAAAGGAGTTCGGTTACTTGTAATCATTAGCTCAGCATAAACCGATCATCATTGATATCTTATTGCCATTGATTAATATTTGCTTAAATAATATTTATTCTGAATGATAACCAATTCTTTTTATATGACCCCATGAAATTTAATCGATTTATTCTTATGAATATGCTGGAATTGACTATTTAGTCGATCTCCTCTCATATCGGCTCTCAGAGCCGCATGTTTGGGACTGTCTGGCAATACCGACACGTTTCGCCCTTAATAACTGATGAGATTTCTCTCCTTGTCAATTGCAGGATCAAATTAACTAGCCATCTCGAGAGGATTGTGTAGGATCAACCACCCTTGCACTGAAGCTAGGCGGATCTGCTCCATCGAGCAGACCCTTCCGGCTTGTTGCGTGTGTCCTCGGCATGGAGACAAAAATTCTATGTCGACAGATGTCACCAAATCAGACAAGCTCTTCAATTTCTTACTTGAGAAAGGGCAGATTAAGTTGCCCGATGGTCATGTCATGTTACCCCCTAATCAATTAAAGAATAAGAAGTTCTGCAAATTCCATAATGCTACTTCTCATTCCACCAATGAATGCAGAATTTTCCGGCGGCATATACAGAGGGCTATTCAATAGGGGAGGCTCAAATTTTATACGCCTTGGAAAATGAAAGTTGATGATAATCCTTTCCCAGGAGATCAAAACATGGTTGATGCTGGGCTATTCAAAGGAAAAACTAAGGTCCTAACATCAACCAAATCAAAAGAAGCTAGAACAGTCGATCCCAAGATGCAAATATCGGCTGACGAGTACAGAGAGATTAGAAGACATCGTGCCCAGCGAAAGAGCCGATACGAGCAGGGAGAGATGTCAAAAGTAGAGACGACAAAGCCACGGGTTACATCTTGGATTCTATTGAATAAGTGGTAGCGGTAGAAAGAAAAGGATTATCAGTGTTGGTTAAAGGATCAAGCGTACCAGCATCAACTAAAAGAAGAGAGGTATGAAAGGAAACAAGCCAAATTACATTGGAATTGTCCTTTCTTCAGATATTGCTAGAATGAAGGTTTGAAGTTGCCTACCAGACATGACTGTCTAGAATGTAGCAATCAATATCAGGAGTATAGGCAGTCTCAAACCAGCCACCGGTCTATCCATGCTCAAGATGCATATCATCATAATAACATGGATTGGCACTTAAAAATAAAAGTATTCATGATTGGCTTGGAAAATAGTTGTTGACTAGGACTGGGCTGATCATGAAGAGAAAGATAGCCGATAGAAAGTAACCATTGGCTAATATCCAAATGGTTTTTCTGTTGCCATCAGAATTTAGAGCTCTGGTAGATCAAGAAGTTTATTTAGATTTCAATGAATTGGAGTATGAGGAGATAGTTGCCAAGTTAACGGTTGTACAGCAAGCAATATTTGATAAAATAGTCAAATATCGGCACTTAAAAGCTTTATATATGAAAGGTCTTGTTGATGGGAAGTTGATGAACAAGATGTTGGTGGATGGAGGTGCTTCTACCAATCTTATGCCTTACACTACTTTTCATAAACTAGGCAAAGGACCAAAAGATCTGATGGAGATTGACATTATGCTTAAAGACTTCGGAGGTAATACGTCTAAGACCCCCGAGGGGCAGTAAACGTTGAACTAACAATCAGAAGCAAGACTCTGCTCACAACATTCTTCGTCATCGATGGAAAAGGGTCATACAGTTTGCTCCTCAGTCATGATTGGATTCATGCAAACTGATATATATACCATTGACCATGCATCAGTGTTTGATTCAATGGCATGGAGATGATGTCGAACTAGTTCGTGCTGATGAGTCCGTGAGCATCGCAACAGTCGATCTAGTCTTTTGGGAACTAGGAGACTTCGAATATTTTTTTGGCAAGTCATGGGAAGGAGGCTTCATTAAGATCAGCAATGAAAGCCAACAGCTGATGCAAGCGATCGGCTCTGAGAGTTTGTTTTAGTAGAAAAGTCACAGCTTCACATCGGTCATCGGATTAAAGGAAAATAAGCATTGAGTCTTGGAGATGGATTTAGGCCGACGTATGTGAATGCTGAGTCAAAGTATAAGCGCGATTCAAAGTTAATGGATTTCCTAAAGAAGTTCTGTTTCACTTAATAGGACGGTTGGCTTGGGTTGTTTAATCATTTGACCTTTGATATGAAAAGTTCTGCGGGATGTTATCCTAACATTTGATCAACACTTGATAGCTGATTCGTTCTCGGCTCTAATAGCCGGCACCAGGAGGGTATCGCCTCTAGTTCAAAAAATGAAAATCTTCAAAGACAATGAAAGCTGATACGATATGTATCGCCTATAGAGCAAAAACAAAAAGCAAAAAAATAGTCATACACAAGGGCATTGCATTGAGGCGCATACACGAAAGAACAGGAGTCTTTGTTCATCAGATTACCCTAAGTATAGACTAATCAAAGATCTTGTTCACCACATCCTGAGCAGATGTGATGTCTACTATGGCCTCTGCTGCCATGATGAATTCTTCGAGCAGGTCCTCATGCTCCTCAGGGTCATCGCCCATTGGGAAACCAGTCTCCATGGCATGGAGCTCATACCTAGTTTGGACTTGTGCCACGGTCAGCACCACCGCCGCACCATGACAAACACCGTGGAGGGCGATCTCCCGAATGCGGACCGGGACGTCTTGGAGACGAGCATTGATAGGGGAACCTCGCACGTTGATGGCATCCATGGCCGCGTTCACCTCCAATTGGAGAGACTCTAACTGCATCGTCAGGGCTGACAGTCATAGGAATAGAAGACTATCAAGATAAAGATAATGGAAATCAGAATGAGGCATTCTTGGAATTTATCTTACCTGCCACCATGGCATCAGACTTGGCCAGCCATGCTCGGACGACGCTGGCCTCCTCCTCAGCCATGTGAAGGGTGGCCTGAGAGACCCCAAGGCGAATCTCCAATTGGTTGTTATCCCAAGTCACCTCGGAATAACAATTCCGAGCCATCCTCCACTCATGAAGGTAGCGTCGGGCGTCGTCGTCATTGTAGGAGTTGGAAGAATCCGACGACGAGGCCGACATAGAAGATGTGGTGTCAAAAGGCCCGCCATCCCTGGGAAGAGGACGGAGACTGTTATTCACAAAAAACCTATAGGCGAGTCAGAACTATTTATCATCATAAACAAAAAATGTCAATCTCACCTCATATGTCGGAGATGCTAGTTCATCGGCATGTTCTCCTCTGGGATTTCCTCCATCATGCGCTTGCCTCGGTAGTCTTTGCCGGCCATGAGGGATGATTGGATCTATGAAAGGGAGAACAAAAGCCGCTATAGGGTTTCGATAGGCGGAGAAGAGCAAAGCAACAGTTGCAAGTGGAGATGTGTTCGAGGCTGAAGCCACCGGCTGGTATTTGAAGACCTAAAGTGAAGAGGCAGACGCCCCAGGACGCGCAAAAGGCAACCACAATTAATGGAAGGCAAAGCACCACTTCACTAATGCTGATGGGAATATGGCGTTGAGCAACTGAAGGCAGGAAATCAAAGGGTTCTCTTAATAAAAGCCATGTTTTTAGACTTGATTGGATTAGAAGTCTGGGATCGGCCATATCAAATCGGCTCTTTAGCCAAAAAAGAAGTGTAATTAAATAATAGAGAGTATGATCGATTCTATACAAGATACGCGTTGACATGTAGATTTCAAGTCTAGGACGTCATGGGTCGCTCTCAAAATTTCTAAGCCGAATAGCATCAGCTCCCATGATCTGTTTGACTTCTTCGGCTGATCTAGGGATGCTCTCGAAGATGTACTTATGACGGTCAATGGCAATGAGACTCTAGAGAAAGCTAGGGATGGATTACCCTTGATGGCTAAAAGCGAGATAGCCAATATGGTTGCCTAATCAGGAGAAACCTTATCGGATCAAACGTTGTGCGCCTGGTAATATTTACATTTTTGGAAACACTGAGAGGAGAAGGGGAAATCGGCAGAGCAATTGAATGAGGAATATTTAAAGGAATATTACCCTAATATTTGGAGTAATACTTGACAGCCAATTTGCTCAATTGTCAGTTCTAATAACCAAAACTAGAAAGGTATCGCTTCTAGTGCGAAGATAAACCCAGAAGGGTAAAAGCCGATACGATACGTGTCACCCGTAGGAGCGAGGCAAACACGGACAAAGTGGTGCATGAAGTAAAAGGACAATCATTGGAGACGATGGAATTGTTTGCTTGATGTCACTTATTACAAGCTATAGACCATAAAACACTTTGTTTACTATATCATCGGCCTGGGAGGTCAGGACTATAGAGTTGGTGACGTCGAAGAAATCCTCGACCAGGCGCTCATAATCTCCAGGGTATCCGGTGGCTGGAGCTCCACGGGGAAGAAGCTAAAGATCGTGGCCAGAGTGAACTTGTGCGGTAGCTAGCACCATGGTAGCGCCATGACGAACGCCATGAGGAGCAACTTCTCTAACGCAGTTTGGGATGTCATACAAGCGAACTACCAGAACGGTGCCCCTGGCATTGACGAATCCTGTCGCATGGTCCGTAGCTAAACGGAGGCTTTCCAGCTGAGCCGATAGATCTAAAGGATTTAAGAAAGAGGTGATCAGGGTATTGGAGGCAAAAGTTAAGAAGAAACAGAGAATTATGGTAAATGTCTTACCAGCGATTATGGCTTCAACCTTGGCTAGCCTCTCTCACACCGGGTTAGCCTCAGGGGGTGATCGGCTCTGAACTATGGCTAGAGCCGACTCCGCAATAGCGAGGCAGTCGACAAGTTTCTCGCTAGTCCGATCAATGGAAGCGATCAAGTCATCATTATCTCTTGGCCTCCTCAGATAGCGGGGAAGCTGGCGACAAATTGGTGCTGAGGATGACCCCAAAGGCTGAGCAGAGTTAGCCCTCTACTCTGAAACAATAGGAGCATCACGAGGTGCACCCTCTTGACGATGGATGCGCTGGCACAATGATGCAGATCCATCAAGAGCCTCCTCAATAGATCTATTGTTGTTCTCCATGATCTCAAGCCTACGAAAAAAGCAGAAACTATACTAAGGACGCAGGAGGTTTCAGACGAAGCGGGTGGTTTTTTTATCCAGAGCCATGGCCCGTATATATAGCCCAGGAAGGCAAGAAGATAGACTTCGCCGGGGGTGTAAAACTAAAATAAAAAATAGAAATGGATCGACACACCAAAAATTCAGGGGACAGATAATGAAGAAATAAAAAATTCAGACTTATTACTTCCCTGAATTACAAAATATCATGGGGTGGATACAAAGAATTTGCATTGACCAGAGACTGACCCACCAAGACTTCTTTGGATTGAAGGGAGTCCGGATCCCCACAAGGCTAAAGGTCATCATGAATCGAGTCACATCAGCCCATTGATAGAATTGTGCCAGGAAAAGGGGAAAGGCCACCCAATAGATGCCCAGCTGATTCTCGGTGGCTGGGAAACTATGGGAAAGAAGCCTGTGGCTTTCCCGGTGGGCATTTGGTGGAACGAACAAGGGGAAGGTGTCCACACATTTTAGCCCTTACAAACACTAGAACAGCTCTACGAGCATGGTGAGAAGACACAGGTGATATCACAAGACTTCTAGCTGCAGTAGCTGATCCTCTTGCACGACAAGGCGCTAGAATGAGTGACACAATCACCCTAAGCACAAGAATTCTTCTAACCGCTCAAGATCTTCATAGTAAAAGAATGGACCATGGAGGGTCCGGTAGAGCTAGAAGCACTTGAGGGAGCATATGGAAGGAAAACATGGCTGGATTGTTGAGTTGCTCTCACCAGGGCCAGATAAACATTTTATAGCTGGCCCAGAAAGATGAATCCAAGTGCCTGTGAAGCAGTGACGCTCTTGTAAACATTTTGAGGCATAGGCTCATAAGTTGCAGACGGCGACAAACAGTAGACCCTAGATCAAGATTCTCTGCCCGTGACTGCGGACGAATCAGGGATATAGACATGATAATTTTAGAATAAAATTACTTTTATCCCAAAATTGAGGAACATGTGTTTACACCAAAATTTAGGAGTCTCACAGAGACTTAAAAGCTCCTAAGATCATGTCATCAAGGAAGCAATTATGTGCAGATTGGAATTAGTTGATTCGAATGCGGCACCGGAATCGGCTTTCTTCAGGCAGCGCTGGCAGATAATGACAAAGGCTACGATCAGCGCCAGGACGAAACATGATGGACTCTATAAAAGGGGAAACATTAGGGTCCAAGTTATCTTAAATTGGGAATGTTTTCTTTTATGCCAGAAAATTGTAACGAATCATGCTTAAGTAGGATTCATGTTTAGACTCCGGGTATAAATACCAAACCTCGGCTTTTGTAAAGAACAACAATCAATCCAATATACAATTCATTTACTTTTTCGACACCGGCCACCCCTTAGGAGTAGGAGTAGAGTAGATCTCAGTAAGTTCTTCAGCAAGTACGGTTGCATTAATCCGGTCGACCTCCATTGCTTGTTGTAAGTACCGTGATGGCTTATACCTCTATTCATATGGCTGCATCAATCCGGTCGACCTCCACTGTGACTCTGGTATAAGTTAGTTATCGATTCTTGCCTAGTTCAAGTATGGCTGCATCGATCCGGTCGACCCCCATGGTATGAACTAGATCAAGGTCAAGTTATCGGCTCTACATTAGAATGATAGTCTTTGGTAGAATCATTAAGTTACCGATATTGCTTATTGCTTTCATTATTCATCTAAATTATAGCAATATCACTCTGCCCGATTGGGATTGATCTAGATCGGCTTTATATCTTGTTTAGCTCATCGTTTGTTAATCTAAAAATGATCTAATCTGTACATTAAATGATGAGTTACGTTTTATCGGCTGTTTTACATCAATCTTGATCGTGCATAGCGTGCAGTTAAATCATGTTAAGTCTTGAGTATATTTATTGGCTAGCAAAAACTGTTTCATAGCCCGTTATTATGGCATGTGTGATTTTGCCTCACACCCCACTGTTAGCACCGTGGAGTGAGGATCGTTATTTGGTAGATCTATTCCTGATAAGGCATAACTTTAACTATGCGCTATGCCTGAATTGGTTGTTTTAGCCGATATCGAGTACCTTCATGAACAGTTCGCATCACGTGACCGTTGAAGTAAAGATAGGTTGAAAGATGTGTTAGCCCCATGATCTTATTATTGTATTATGGCCTGCATGATTCTGCCTCATGCCCCACTGATATTAGTAATGAGTTAGGCTTGTCGAGTCTATTATTATTTCTATAGCCTACATGATTCTGCCTCATGCCCCACTAGTCATAATGATAGATGAGATCTAACATGTTCATTAGATTTATCTTTATTAAACAGTTAAATGGTGTTGAATTGTTTCTTTATTTAAAAGGGGTTCTGTTGCTTGTAATCATTGGCTCAGCATAAACTAATCATTGTTGATATCTTATTGCCATTGATTAATATCTGCTCAAATAACGACATTTATCTTGAATGATAACCGATTCTTCTTATACAACCCAATGAGCTTTAACCGATTTACTCTCATAAATATGCTGGAATCTACTGTTTAGTCGATCTCCTTTCATATCGACTCTCAGAGCCGCACATTCGGGACTGTCTGGCAACACCGGCAAGTTTCACCCTTAATTACTGATAAGCTTTCTCTCCTTGTCAATTACAGGGTCAAATTGACTGGCACGTCTTGGGAGGAGTGCACAGGATCGACCATCCCTATGCTGAAGCTAGGTGGATCTACAGCTCCATTGAGCAGACCCTTCTAGCTTATTGTGTGTGTCCTCGGCACGGAACAAAAATTCTGTGTCGATAGGTAGACTGTTGCATCTACCTTTGTCATGGTACTGGCCTTTGTTAGCTTCAGCCGCTCCTCCATCGGAGTCATGCATGACTTGCACTCAGCCATGCTGCTTCGCTCCAATAGCTTCAAGGCATACGCGCTCTGACCTAGCATGAGATCCTCCTTCCCCTATCTCACCTCGATGTCGAGGTAGCAGGAGGGCACGCTGAGATTGCTCATTCGAAAACGAGTCACCATCTCGCGCTTAAAACTGTGCATGTCCTCCGCACGCGCATCGGTGATGATCAAGTCATCCTCATACAGGCCCATGATGAGCTCCTCCTTCCCCTATCACCACGTATAGAGTGCATGCGTGGTTGCACACCGCATGAACCCTAAGCTCACCCAGTGTAGCATCAAGCTTGGCGTTCCACGCTTATGGGGCCTGTCAGTAGCCCATAGAGTGCCTTGTGCAGTCGAAGTACCCTGTACTCCGCTCCCTTGATGATGAAACCTGGAGGTTGCCTGACGAAGACCATCTTCGCTAGCTCACCGTTGAGGAAGGCTGATTTTACATCTAGGTGATGGATGCGCCAGTCCTTCGCTGCTGCCAAAGCTAGAAGCAGTCAGACACACTCCATGTGCGCTACTAGCGCAAAGACTTCCTCGAAGTCAATGCCCTCATGCTAGATAAAGCCTTGGGCGACAAGGCATGCCTTGTGCTTGACAACGGCGCCGCGCTCAGTCCCACTTGACCTTGTATGCCCACTTTAGGCCGATCGAATGACATCCTAGAGGTGGATCAATGAGCTCCAAAGTCTTGTTTTCATCAATCGCCTTCATCTCCTCTAGCATCGTCTGTCACCAATTTGCATCGCGCTTAGCTAGCGTGAACATGGGTGGTTCCTCTGTACTGATGAGAAGTAGCTCTGGGTCATTGAGCAACTGGCCCTGCCAGGCCTAAGGGCCCTATGCCATCGATGATGTCGTCCAGCCTATGGAACCGCACTAACTCACCATCGTGGAAGGCATCCATGAACTCAATGATGTCGCTTGGAGGTGAGGCAAACTTGATTGGCATTGATGGAGTTCCCTGTTCTACCTGAAGTGCTCGACACCTTGGCTGTAGTGCTCGGCACTACTCCTAGGACAGCTTGTCACCACTGCAGGAGTGCTCGGCACCAGTATTGGAGTGGTCGGCACCACTGCAAGGCCTCTTGGCTCTGCTACAGGAGCGTTCGGCACCCATCCTAGAGTGGTCGGCACCACTACAGGACCGCTCGGCACCACTCCTAGAGTGCTTGATACCCCTCCCAGAGTGCTCAACACTGCCCTAGGAGTGCTCGGCTCCATTGCTAGAGTGGTCGGCACCTCCTCTCCAGCGTCTCCACCACCAGTGGATGACCAAGTGCTCGACGATGAAGGTGCTGGTGATGCCGCCAGCTTCCCTCATGCTCAGACTATCCTAATCCTAGGATGTCTTCTTGTTGAACATGACATCGCGCAAGACAACCACCTTGCCTCCGTGTGGGTCATAGAGCCGGTACACCTTGGTACCTTCCTCATAGCCTAGGAGCACCATCGATGTGCTCCTATCCTCCAGCTTGGTGAGGACTGGCTTCGTCTTCCTGACATGGCCGATGTAGCCAAATGTCCAGAGGAAGGACATGCTCGGCTTGCGCCCATACCAAGCTTTGAATGACGTCTTACCCTTTAGGGCCTTGGTGGGCGCGCGGTTGAGGATGAACACCACCGTGGTCACCGCCCCACCCTAGAACCTTATTGGCATGCCCTTGGCCTTCATCATAGATTGAGCCATGATGACCACCGTCTGGTTCCACTGCTCCACCATGCCATTCTGTTGTGGCAAGTATGGCATGGTGTGGTGTTGCACCATACCCTGATCCATGTAGTACACAACGAACTCCACTAAAGTGAATTCGTCGCTGCGATCAGTCCTCAGCACACATAGCTTCTTGCCACTCTCTACCTCCGTGCGTGCCTTGAACTTCTTGACCGCTTTTGCCACCTTGGTCTTGTTGGTCAGAAGCTATAGCCACATGTACCGGCTGTAGTCATCCACTAGCAATATGAACTACTTGCGCCTGCTGAGCGTCGCCGGCGTGATCGGCCCGCAAAGGTCACCATGGACCAGCTCGAGGGTCTCTGCCGCATGGTACTTCACCATCTTCAGGAATGGCAGCCTTCTTTGTTTCCCAGCTAGGTAGCTATCACATAGCTCGCCTACGTTCTCGATGTGAGGTAGCCCAGTCACCATCTTCTCCAGCCGACCAAGGGCATCGAAGCTGAGATGTCCATACCAGACATGCCATAGCCATGGCTCCTCCGTGCACCATGCAGCCAAGCAGATGGTCTGCTCCACCTTGAGGTCGAGTAGGTATAGCTGATTCTGGGACCTCTTCACCTTAGCAAGAAGCCACTGCTCCCGGTCCCTGATCCTAGGGGATGCCATCCTTGATCAGTACCTCTCTGCCACTGCTCATCCAGCTGGCCAATTCTGATGATGCTTAAACGCAGCTATGAGATGTAGTACACACCTGTCAGCACGCGGTGCTCACCATTCTGGCACCTGAAGATGATGGTGCCACGCCCTCAGATCGCCACCCTTGAGCCATCACCGAACTTCATCATGCCGGTCACTGTTGCCGTCGAGCTCAAAGAAGGCCTCCTTGGAGCCCGTCATGTGGTTGCTGGCACCGAAGTCCAGGTACCACTACTGCTCCTGTTCACCACCCACACGTTCGAGGTGGACTTGGACGCGCGGTTCATCGAGGTTGACAGCCTTTAGAGCCTTCCTAGGTCCTTCCACTGCCATTCCCTCTCCCTTCTCCTTGGCCTCAATGTCATGCAGTGCATAGAATGTCGTCATCAGGAGAGTGGCCTCATCATCATCAGCCTACGCCAGATGAGCCACAGCCTTCTTCTCCTGCTTGTGATTTGGGCACTCCTTTGCCCAATGGCCCGTCTTCCCGTAGCGCCGACAGGTGTTGGGGTCGACCTTCTTCTTCTTCTCCGAAGAAACCTTGCCATGGCCCTTGCCATCGCCACCGTCGCTAGAGGAGGCTTCCCTAGACTTCTTCCCCTGGGTAGCCCACACCTTCTCTGTTAGCAGCAGCTTACCGATGTCCATCGTTATTGTAGCCTGCTCTATGCACTCATCCACCGCCCATAGATGGTCTAATCACATCCTCAATGGTGAGGGTGGACAAGTCCAGCATCGTCTCTATAAAAAGAGCGATCTAGATGTACTTCATCAGCATGGAGTGGAGGAAACTTGGAGACCGCCTCTTCTTCATCAATGGTGATGTTGTGGCTTCTCAGATTGCTGATGAGCGACTGCAGGTGGAGGGAGAAGTCCTCCACTGATTCACCATCCTTGAACTTGAGGGATGGCGTACTTCTGCTTCAGTAGCTAGGGTCGTCGCCTTCTTTGCGCAGTTGGAACCGACGCGTATCGCTGTAACGGCCTCCCACGCCTCCTTAGCAGAGTTCTTTGCCCCCAATGGCTCCTTGTACTCCGCTGGCACAACAGCGAGGATAGCCTCCAATGCTGACATGTCATCTTCTTCGTTGTTGGTGCCCTTGTCAATAGCATTCCAGAGCCGTCGGGCTCTGAGCTTGACCTTTATGATCACCGCCCACTCGCCATAGTTGGTGCGAGTCAGCATCGGCCAATTGGTGCCGCTGACCTCCCACACTATGCGCACGACAACCTCCTATCGTGGCTGGGCAGCCATAGCAGCGCCGCTGCTGTCGGCCATCTACAAACCGTCCGTCATCGCTAGCGGTTAGTCCGACGACGACGCTTGTACGGCTCTGATACTACTTGTTAGACCCTGGATCTTCGGAATTGATGAGCCGACCACTCCCCTGTATTGCTGACCACACACTATGGCTAGAGGTAGAAGAAGGTAGGAAGAACAGAGCGCGCGCGCACACAGCACAAGCACCAGCGTTGGCCGGAGCTCTACAGAGAAGATGGCAAAACTGAACTAGCTCTCTTTACTGAGTTACAGTGGAAAACTATATATACAACTCTACCCATCCAATCTTAGTACACAGACATGTCAGGCTACCATGCTGCTACATGTTACTAGATGTGACAGCAGGACTAACTTTGGCGCATGTCCCTGTTGTGACTACAGCTACGGCAGGAGAGCCTTTTGATTCCTACCCCTGCAGCGGCTACATTAGCCACAACAGGGAGCCCTTTCGACGTCTGCCCCCGCCGCGCGTTCACACAGGGGAGCAGCAGATTACTTAACAGACCCCAAGTCATTGTCCGTCTATTCAAGCCTGTTCGGTTGGCTGGTTCATATCGTTGCTGGTTCGTGAAGAAGTACTGCTGGCTGGTTCGTGAAGAAGTACTGCTGGCTGGTTTGTGTGAGAGAAAAATATTGTTCCGGCTGGAAATTTACGATCGTTTACGACAAGTCACAGCTAAATGAACAGGCTGAATTGTTGTTCTTCTTTTCAGATAATGGATAAAGTTCTGAATTCATAATTTTTTCCCCAGAATACATGAGACCATAGTTTTTTTCTAGGAATCAGGATCACACCACACTCGTTAAAAAAATGTAGCACCGCAACCGCAACCGCAACCGCAACCGCAACCATCCCGTATCTGTGCGCGTCCTGCCCTCTGAACACTACTGTGCGTGTTTGTCAAATGGCGTGCACCCGACCTTCTTTTTTTTTTTTTTTTTTTTGCGATATGATCCTACCTATCGAATTGTGATTTGTTCTCGTTTATTAACAGACGACATTGGTACTAAATGGAAAGCAGATACTGCCACGTACTGGTTGTGTGGTATTTGTCATATCTCCACTCATCTTCTCTTGTACCTTTATTTGTTCTGCTTTCCACTCTTTCCGTATCAGCTAGCCAGCTAGGCCCTTCTCTTTTGCTTCTTTCTTCTAGGGCTCTAGGCTAGGCAGGTGCGTAGGTCTCTCGTACTGTCATTTTGATTTCTTGTTCTTCATCGTATTTATCTCGACACAATTATGGATGGAAATTAAATAAACAAATAAATATAAATATTGACGTGAAAAAACGACCCAAGGTCAGAAATCTGTCTCACTTTTGCTACTTCTTCTATTACTTGAGTTAGGACATATTTGGATCCACGACTAACAACTAGCTGACTAGCCCAAAGAATCGGTAGTCTAATTTATTTATTTATTGAAACTTAGTCTAATTTTTAGTTGTGTGGTTGTGGATCACTCATTCACTCTCGGATTCGGATACCTCCTCAAGGTGCAAGTGCAAGTAACAGCTCGCTAGCTGCATGCGTACGTACTGCCTCATCTACAAAGATGTGCTCGATCTGGAATCTGATTGATATGTTATGTTAGGTCACACTCGGACATAACGCCATGGAGCACTATCTACGTACCACGTCACTACAGGAAACTCAAATACTTCTATGTATGTAAAAATCCACAGAAAAATATAAATACCGACAAAAAAATATTTTTCTAAATAACCCACTAAAATAGCCACTAAAAGGTAAGTTTTATAGGACGATGATTAGACCTGCTATGTTATATGGTGTAGAATGTTGGCCTACGAAAAGACGACATGTTCAACAGATAAGTGTCGCGGAAATATGTATGTTGCGTTCGGTCATACAAGAAGGGATCGAGTTCAGAACGATGATATACGTGATAGATTAGGGGTAGCACCAATTGAAGAAAAGCTTGTCCAACACCGGTTCAGATGGTTTGGACATGTCCAATGAAGACCTCCAGAGGCACCGATGCGTAGTGGAATCCTAAGCTAGGATAATAACGTGAAGAGAGGCAGAGGAAGACCGAAGTTGACTTGGGTAGAGGCAATAAAAGGAGACTTGAAAAGGATGGAATATACCCAAAGACTTAGCCTTAGATAGGAGTACTTGAAAGACAGCTATTCACGTGCCTGAACTTTGATTGCTTCTGTTGGGTTTTAACTCTAGCCTACCCCAACTTGTTTGGGACTTAAAGGCTTTGTTGTTGTTGTTGTGTTGCGTATACTACTGAACACAGTTTAATTTTCAATAAATACTAAGCGCTGACACCAAGGCCCATCTGTTATTCTAAATAGCATCACACTATGCAGAGTTGCAGACTAGTGCTGAATGAGCTAACTGACATTCAGGCAATGAGAAAATCATAGCAAGAAGCATAAATTATTTAATCACTAATTTTTTCTGCACCGATTCTTTAATCATAGCAAGAAGCACATACATACTACAATTATAAAATCTCACGGATCTCCCTTGCTTGTATGCACATCCAGTTTGCTTGAACAACCACTAGAAAAAGATGCACAACTTGACATTTGGGCAGCTATTTACAACTGCATACAACTCTGTTTCGCACAACAAGAATGGGGGAGAATGGGATGCACTGATGCACATACCTGATGGGAGCTCGTCACCAGCAAAGGGCCCGATGGAGGAGGCGTGGAGACGAAGGGCTGCCATGTCGCGGATCTAGCTAGAGCTCATTGTGATGCACATACAAGGTTACAAGATGTGAACAACCTGAGCTACTAATTTCCAAATAAGGCAATCTGAATGAAAAAATAAACACCAAGGAAATTTCTAAACTCTACTTATCAACTACTTCACTATTAAGTATGCTACTAATCCATTGATCAACCATGTCCAGAAAAGGCATAATTTAAAACATGATAACTGTAAACCTAAGCCATATCATACTGCTTGTAGCCTTGTACCATTGCAGAGAAATACCAATGATTGCAAACTGCTTACCTATTTGGCTTTATGTCATTGTTGACCTGATTATCCAGTTTCCAGCCCGTCTTTCTTAATATCTTCCATCTCACTATCTCTTCACTATCCCAACAGATGCAGAGAATGAGACTACTGTGTTGCATATAAACCATAGAATGTTCCACCAAATATGACATGAAGTGATCACAAAGGAGAAGGAATATGAAATTCATGAAAATATGTAGGCAATGCTGAATCCATGAATCTATTCTGTGACGACACATTTAGTAAAAAAATAAGTGCTAAAAATAGTTGACTTAACCACATTGATGCACAAACTCATGAGGTTTCCTTCTGTTAAGCAGCAGTTCCCAATCAATCAAACTACTAGTGTCTTTAGGATAGACTCACAGTGTTGAGGAGGCCTAGAGTTTTTTCCCTCCCCGAATGAACTACTGAATGTGCTGTGATGCCAATATTTTCCCTCCCCGATGAACTCCTGGCTTAGTTGTATGATCAAATTTGCCTAATAATTAATTCAGAAGGGAGGAGTGGAAGGCCAGGCAGATCTAGTAGCAATACCTGAGCAAAAAAACATAATACATTGATTTGGTACCTTGCTCGTCGCCTCCATGCCATGGACCTGTGCAGAGAAGAGATGATGCCATGAGAGAGGGGTAGTGGGAGGAAGGAGATCGGAGCTTGCCTTGCTAGATGCTGGGGATGTTGTGGTAGCGGCATCTGTGGCTCGTCGACCTCGACGTCGACAACCCCCAAGGGAGGAGCAGGGTTGCCCAGTAGCGACCGGCACTGCCGGGAGCTGGGGGGCCACGCATGCTGCCGGGGGCTGGGGAGTCGTGCACGATGCCAGGGGGCAGGGGGCTCGAGATCCGCATCCTCCGCCATCTCCTCCGGGAGCAGCCTCTAGATCACGTCGTGGGCAGGCCCGTGCTCCGGATTTGGTGGTGGGAAAGGGGGCGGCACGGACAACGTCACAGCCTGGCCAGGGGGTGGCCAGCCCGGCCAGGGCCTCTGCGGCGGAATGGGCAGAAGCGGTCGTGTGGCGCGCAGCTGCGGCCTCCTCAATAGCCCGACGGTGCGCCTATCCATCCCGAGCCATCGGTGGTGGCGGCCAGCATGGCCAGAGAAGCCAGCTAGGGCATGGCAGCAGGGGAGGTCACCATGGGAGGAGCGGCGTCGGCGGCGAGAGAGAGGGGTATGCACGGGAGTCCTCCCGTGCGTGTGGTGAAGAGAAACTAGGGTTTAGGAGGAAAACAATGTTCTCAACCATCAGATCGAGAGATGGATGGCTGGTATCAACCGAAGTTGCAGCTAGCCTATGGGAGGTATTGGGCCTATCTCTCATTTTGGGCTAGAATGGAGTCGTCTTTGCCCAATACTATTTTTCTTTTTTTCTTTCCTTTTGCTGGTAGAAATATATTAAATTTTAAGATATGAAAAATGATTTCAAATGAAAATATTGTCAACAGCAAAGTAGTAGAACTCATCAATATCCACAACTTTGGTTTTGGTCCTTTTTCATATGAGTTTGTTTGAACAATTCAAAATTTAAATTTCAAAATATGAGAACTATGACAGAATTTTTAGATAGCAAATGACTTCATATGAAAAAGTCATAAACCACAAATTTGTAAAACTCATCAAGATCCACAACATTTATTTTGGTCATTTCTCTATCGAACTTTGTTTGAACAATTCAAATTTTGAATTTTAAAAAATGACAACTTCAAACAAGATTTAGAAATAGCAAATGATTCCAGCTAAAAAAGTCATAACCAACAAAGTTGTACAGCTCATCAAGGTCTATAACTTTTATTTTGGTCATTTCTTCATCCAACAAAGTGGTAGTATACATTGTTCACAAATCCATAAATCTCTCACATGGTTTATGAAACTATATAAGAGATATGTTAATTTGTAAACAATGTTACTATCACTTTGTCGGATGAAGTAATGACCAAAATAAAAGTTGTAGATCTCGATGAGTTCAACAACTTTATGTTCATGACTTTTTCAGCTTAAATCATTTACTATTTCAAAATGTTGTTTGAAGTTGTCATTTTTGGAAATTTTAATTTTAATTGATAAAACAAAGTCATATGAAAAGATGACCAAAATAATAGCCGTAAGAACGTAATAAATTGATAGAACATAATTTTAGAAAACTTTAGAAAAAAAAATCATTAAATTTGAAGTTAGTACGAGGACGAAAGACTAGTTATAAGTTTTAGAGAGAGATTAAAAAGAAAAATTACGCTTGTTCATATAAAGTTAGTATGAGGACGCTTGTTCTATTTTTCTACGTGTTTTTACTTTTTTTTGTGCGTTTTATAGAAATCCATAGAATAATTATAATTTTTCTGCAGGGACACTGGAACAACAGATAAAACATCCTGATTCCCACCTGCTGATTCCCGTGCGTCGACGACTACGCTACGCGTGTCCACTACAACGCACGGCTGGATATATGAATATATCCCAGAATAATTTGAGTTTAGCTTAAAAAGTACTCCTCCCCAACCAACAATGTACAAAATCCGCTAGATGTAGATGCTTGTCTCTGTAAATAAAATGGTTTTTTTTATTAATATGTCTGACTTTATTTGACGTAGTGTCCTTTTCTAAATGAATATGGGAACCGGCTCTTATATAATCTTCATCCCATAATAAATATTTTTTTAAAAAAATAGACAGATCAAGGTCCTCGTCTTTTTTTTCTCGGAGGGCATCTTATAGATTTGTCAGCTATCCTTTGGATGCACCTGTGATTAGCTTCAGCATTAGAAGGCAGTGTCCATATGTCTTCGTAGAATGTTTTCTTTGGATAAAGTTTAAAGCTCAGAAAGTTATTTATCTTGGGACGGGGGAGTATATTATAAAGAATAAATAAAGTAGACTATAAAGTAAACACCGAATGCTATAGAAATTATAGAGTTTGCAACTAAAAATGACTAATTTTATCCTAAACTACATTTCTTTTTATTTTGCCATAAGTAAAACTTTGCTTTTATCATTTTTTATATATTAACACCTTTGAGTTCAGATAAATGCTCTATCAAGCAAAATGATCGTATCTTGGTTATTTAGGTTTCTACTTCAAGTCCTCGACTTAGCACAGTATTTGTATTTCTCTATATTTATTCTAGGATTTAATTGTGAGCTAGGTGACTTCATCAATATTGAGATATGTGACTCAGTCTTTGTGGACCCTCGTAGGCACGGACGGATCTAGTGGTGGGGCGGGCGGGGCTCTAGCCCCCCTACGTCCGCGGGACCCATGGAGCCCCCCCCCCCCCCCCCCCCCCCCTAGGATTTTTTGCCATAGATGCACCTTGAGAAGAGACTGAAACAGTCTTGAGGTTGAAGAAGCCTCTCGTAGACATTTTCCTAGATCCGTCCCTGCTCATAGGGATAGAATGTATATGTATATGTATATGTGAGTGTCTATCCCTATGAAAAAAGAATGCTCAATCAAAAAATATTTCATGGAGAAAATAATGAAATAAATTTGATGTTCGATGTTGGTGCTTTGTTTATGAACTTAGGCAATGTTAAAGGAATTTAACCTATGATAAAGATGACGTGAGTTATCATTTGGAACAGCGGTAGTACAATTTTATCCCAGACTTCCACTTTTTCAGTGTGGAGAACCAAAGTTTGTGCATTAGCCAGATGCATGGCAATTTCTAGCTAATAAGATTATTATCCCTTGGTGCCGAAAGGAGCGAGGACCATCGATTTTTCTGGAGTAGTGATGACATTAATCTTTTGATTTCACGTTTAAAAGAGAAGGAATGTGCGTCACCCAGCGATGCTGAGTATTGAAGCATACTGTTGCAATTATACAGTCAGCTACAGCAAACTATTCTTGCTGTTTCCCAGAACAATATATATGCGATGCCCCGCGTACCTGCACGATCCATGGATCGATGGATCGATCTCTCCCCTCTACAAAATGCAGAAACCCTCCTCCCGGAGATAAGATTTGCATGTCATGCGTGTTGGGAACTTTAGAATAACTAGAGCGGATCAGTTCTATTCTGGGTTCTATTATGCTCTAGATAATATACTCTCGTGTTTCAGGAATGGCCATGGCCGGTTGATGCATGCAGTGCCGTCGTCTCCATTGCATAAAGCATAGTTAATCGCACATACGCATGTGCTAATCCAATTCACGGTGAACGCGTGTGAGTCCTCGCCGATGCTGCAACTGCAAGCGACGTAGAGCTTCGATTGACAGGGCGGTGGCCGGTGGATGTCAAAGCACTTGTACGTTGTATCTGAATGCTCATGCATATTTTTAGGTGTCCTGAACAAGAAAAAAATCTTTACTGAAACTGGCATTCGTTCCCGTTGCATATTAGCTAAGTTCCACCATGCAGTGCAGAATAGTTTGGCATTCAATAGAAACTATCTTGAGCTTATTTGGCTACACACCAATTTAATTACTCCAATCCATATGCGGCTCTTGGATTATGACATCACAGCTCATCACCTGGATATTTTCAGAAGCTTCAGATTTCACCCGGTGAAAAAGTAACTAATTATTCAGCCCAATACCTCACAACCCATATGAATTGGAGTAGATTGATGCCAACAAGCCCTTACGCTAGTTGAAGGAATGGTTGAGACCAAAGTCATAACCACCTTATTTGAGCAAACATCAACTCTGTCCCTCAAATTCTTCCGTCAAATCTTCATTTCTGGGGGTTCTAAAGAGGCCCCTACTTTTCTTTTTCCACTGTTTCTCATCCCGCTCTAGTATGGATCTTGCGCACGCTTGATCCCCGACAGTTCCCATGCCCTTAGTGACGACGTCCATCACGTGCGCCTACTCCGATGGCATTCATCATGTACCCGCCTTCCCCGGCGGCCTCCGCCACTGCACCCTCCCTTGGTGGCTCCTCCCGGTGCAACCTCTCCTCTCTATGCGCCCTCCTCCCCCTGGCACGTTCTTAAACCTATGTCCATACGCCCTTCTCCACGACACCTGCTTCCCCGTCGTGCGGCTCCACCCCATGCGCCCTCCTTCCCAGTGCCTTTCTCCGAAGCAGCTCCACCCTTCGTCCTCCTCCATGCCGTCACCGCAGGCCCAACCGTGAACGCCCCTCCCACCCACCCACCCACCCTCCTCTGACTTGGGTCACCACTACTCGGCCATGGCCCGTGGCGCACTGAGGGATACTGAGAAAGGAGTCTACTCGTGGATGTGAGAGACAGGGAGAAGAAAAGAAAAAAAAAATATTGGACTTAATGGTGGATGGGTCCCATGTGAATTTAAGGGTTAGAATGCATACTAGTAGAGAAATGATCTTTCATCCGCTTCAATTTTGGGCTTTAGTCTCGGTATTTTTTGCGTCCAGGAGTAAAGGAAGAATTAGTCCCGATTAGAGCTACCAACAGGGACTAAAGGCCCCTGTCCTAGCACGCTTTCGCAACAGGCCACCTTTAGTCCCGGTTGGTGTTACCAACCCGAACTAAAGGTCGGCTGGTAATACCAACCAGAACTAAAGAGGTACCTTTTAGTCCCGGTTGGTGTCACCAACCCGGATTAAAGGTCTCCCACCCGGGACTAAAGGTACCCCACAGGTCAATTCAAAAGGAGAGTGTCCAGGACTCTGTCACATGTGGTGTACAACTGAATTGGTAAGGAGTTTATGCGCGAGAAAAGAGGTCCTGGGTTCGAATCTCACACATCGCAAGAGAGGTCTCCCTACAATTTCATTTATTTTTCTCCTGAGGATGGACCTTTAGTCCCGGATTCGTAGTCCCGGTTGAAAAACTGGGACTAAAGCCAGTTCCCAACCGGGACTACAACCCATTTCTCTACTCGTGGCAATAGTTGTTGTCCGAACTAATAGCTGAATTTGAAGGCTCAAGAAGTAGAGGGAACCTCCCAATCCCAAGTAGTGCCCCCCTGATTTAGGGGGGTCATTCTCAAAGTTGCTCTCTTGTTAGGCTAACAGATTTAAAATAAAAGTTATTTTCAGATTAACAGAGCAATTAGGTTAGTTTCTTCCCCAGCCCACGTAGACTAACAAGCATATCCGAAATGCCTCGGCATAGATATATATTTGAAGACCCTATACTAATTTATTACCCTAGATAAACAAAAAAAACATGAACCTAGCTTGGCTGTTTGAGAGCATGGGTGTACGTCTAATTTCTATACCGTTAAGGTGTAAGTCATGGTCATGGTAAATTTATATGCGTATCTTTTTCTTAATATATAAAGCCACCTAGTTTGTTCTCTGGTTGGCCTAGGGAAAAAAACGAAATGAAAACCCACACGAGTGGTGATGGATCCCGAATAGTTTTTTTTTAGTGGAGCACTGTCTTTATTCATTTAACGAAATATAGTTACAAATGCCATCGGGACGCTCCAAAAACTAAACATGTCTTCCTACTGGTAAATTTACAGAACTTGTAGCTAGGAGATGTGCATCAATATTTGAACTCTGCCCTTCGAAGACGAAATCAATCCTTGAAAAGTTCTCCATTCTAGAGTTTATTTCCAGAACAATAGCACCATACCTGCCCATCCCCTCGCCCTGGATGCTTCGAACCGCGTTGGCACAATCACTAGCCAGCCTTGCTACCTGCAAACCAAGGTCACTGGCCAGGGCCAACCCTTCGTGGCAGGCTATCGCCTCGACCACCTCCACGTCAGTGTTTCCTTCCACTACCGGTGTCGAGGCTCCCAAGAACTTGCCTCCCTCATCACGCGCCACATGCCGAACGCCTCGAATTCTTAGAGACTGTCGCATCCACATTGATCTTGGCTAGCCCAGCCGGCGGTTTGATCCACCGAGGAGGTCGCGCCCCTGAGCTGTTTCTAGCCGAGCCTGTTTCTTCTCCAGTTGGACTTCCATGAGCTCGCCAATAAATCGCTCAACAAACATATGGGTCGACAGAGGGCTCTGAAAATAATTCTCGTGCATCGCCTTGCGTCCCATGGAAGTCGCCCATAGCCGGACGACGACCCTTGTAAGCTCTTCATGCTTAAGCGATCGCATCACCTCTGCAAGCCAAGCCCGAGCGTCCAAGCATTGCACTTGGCATCAGAACTCGGTAATCTCCTCCCTTTCTAGGGCCAAACACATCTGGCTAGGTTGCCCTCTCGCGGCGCGTGCCTCCATGAATCATCCGCACCGCATAAGGAACAACCCCTATCCGTAGCCATGTTCCTATGATGCTTGACATCACCGGCCGGAACTGAGTGCCTAGCCAATCTCCACAGGAACACCCTGATCTTGAAAGGAACATTGATCTTCCACAACTCGCTCCATTCCTTCTCCTGTGATCCATGTGACTGAAGAAAGTGTAGACCATATAGCCCACTAAACTAGAACTTAGCGGCCCATGGGTTGAGTGGAGATACAAGTGTCCAGACCCTGTATTTTCTTTTCCTATTTAGGGTACTCCGAAATGACTATGGAATGTTGATCTAAATACTTTTTTTTTTTTGCTATATATTAACTTCTAAGAGGAGGCGCCAGAGGTAATACTGTCTTCACTAAAGGACAAAGCTGGACGACAGGAGCAATACGGGGAGAAAGTGCGCTTTTGCTATAGGCTGGCTTAAAATGTTTCGTTTGAAAATGAATTTGTTAAGACAAAACAGGCTTTATTGCTTCTGCCCTTGTCTGGACTACAAACTTGAATCTTGAAAGTAGTTCCTGCTAGGTAAATACAGGTTTATTGGTTTTGCCCCAAAGCAAGAAAACGGATGTGCGAAGGAAAGTAGGACTTTTTACTGTGGCTGGCATAAAAAATTCACTTTGATCTTACACTCTACTAAGCAAAACTGGTGTGAGTGGTTATGATATATAGCAACCGATACCTACATATTTAGATTTATTAATTAGATGTAAGGTCATATACGTGATTATGTGAATGTGCATTTTTATGGGTTGAATGTGACGTTATAACGAGCTTTTATTTTTAAAATGCACTTTTATATGAAAACTACAAAAACATATAATGTATCTATTGAACTAAAAAATAATACGAAGTAGTTTCCTAGTCGAACGACTTTGAAAATTGTTATTTCCAAAAAGAGAATTTAGGTAAAATCATACACTCGTAAGACGATTTTATCTTGGCATAATAAGAAAAACTTGATTCTTTATATGAGTCATTCTACGGTTAAGCTTTTTCGATGTGTTTTCGTTGTTCTAGAACGAAATACCTAATGGCATCCAAAATATTGTAAATAAATGTTAAACCTCAAGCATGGCAAATTTTGGTTGTATCTGGTATCATAGATTTTGCAATTTTAGAATTAAACTTTTTTCCAGGAATGCTATATCTGAGTTTTTGTTTAACTTGTTTAGCCTCAAAATGTTTTTAATCTAAAAAATCATCTGAATTCATGGTTTAGAAAGTATTTTTTTATGTAATTTCTTAGCATACAAAAATCCAAAGTTTCATGCATTCTCAAAATTAGGTTTATTTGAAATTAAATTTGAAAACATTCAAAACAAACTCAAAATTTTCATGGATGTTACAGATAATGGACACGTATCATGAAAAATATTAGCTTTTCTCCGATGCCTTTAAATTTGATTTCAAAGTGAAATTTAATTTTGAACATGTGCATTCATCTGCATAGACAAATGCGTCTTTATAACATGCATTTAGATGTAACTTTTTTCTTAAAATGTAACTACCAAAACCAAAGGTTAACAGTGCCATCCTTCTGGAGTCGGATCAATCCGGACGATATAGGCATGTTTTCCGGTGTTCTTTACCTTGCATGCAATACACAAACAGATAGGGAAGCTAATACATTCGATACAACTCATATAGGACGTGTTTGGCACTGCTTCACCAAGATCTCTATGAGCTAAACAGCTCATAGGTGAAGCTCCTTTTTATGCTCTCACAAAAGAATAAAGAGACGTGGAGCTGGAAAAAAAATAGCTTTTCACAACTCTCATTGCAAACAGTTGATGAAGTTGTTTTACGAAACAGTTTTCCAAAACAGCTCAGCTTCATCGAGAAAGCTTCCCACGAAATACCAAACAAGGCCATAGTCCTAGTTTTCTTTTTTTTTTTTCTTACTTCTTCTATTTCAAATTGTAAGACATTGCAATAATTTTTCTAAATATATTAATTTTACTACGTATTTAAATATAGTGTACATCAAAAGTATAAAAAAACTATATGAAAAAAGTTAAAATGACTCACAATTTGAAAAGGAGAGAGCGGTTATTTTGATTATCGAATTATACAAAAAATGATAGGTTGAAAATTTGGAATCTGTTTGAACTCTTACCTTCTAGGAGAAGTTAACCAGAGTAGGTAGCAAGGCCTGTATATAGAACTAGAAGATACTTCACGCATTGTTGTGAAGATTGCGAAAAAATAAAAATAAAATTAAGTAGAGAGGACATGGATAGCTTGTATTAAGAGGTTAAAAGTTAGTGGCATGACATGTCTATTAGTAAAAGATGATGTGGATAGTTAGTGGAATATGATGTGGATGTCTTACATATTGAGATAGAACTAGAGATGACGTGTGTGCCTTGCATTAGAGGTTGGAAGTTAGTGACATGACATGGCTATTATTGGAAGATGATGTTGATGCCTTGCATATTGACATAGGACTTGAGATGACGTGGATAGCTTGCATTAAGAAGTTGGAAGTTAGTGGCATGACATGGCTATTACTGGAAGATGACGTGGATGTCTTACATGTTGACGTAGAACTTGAGAAGACGTGGATAGTTTGTATTAAAAGGTTGAAAGTTAGTGGCATGATATGGCTATTAGTGAAAGATGATGTGGATGTCGTGCATGTTGAGATAGAACATGCGGTGCTGATTAGCTTTATAATAGATATAGATAAACCAAAGGGAAGACGACACTGCATCAGTTCGCATGCGACTGAGTGGAACTCTGTTCAGTCTTGTGCTCAGTTGGTGGCTGCGAGATGGACTCATGGAGAAGCAAAAGAGATGGCACAGAAAAAGTTAGTCTTTATGCATCTTGAACCCACACAAGTAGGCATGCCATGCTTACCCGGTCATCAGTATCTATCTACCATATCAGTCGCAACAAATCTTCATGCTACCCATCATCAGCCGATCCATGACCTAGCCGCCTCTCCTTGCCTGCCAACCCAATCCATATCCACGGTCCACCCCAGCTGATCGAATCCATGGCGACTCTATAAATTATTAAGTAGGGCACACAAATTCTGCCTTCCTGCCTACTAACCCCTACAGATCGCAGAAACACTCTTCTTCCTGTTCTTGGCTTCTTGCAGCCTGCCGTCCAGACTGCCTTCAGCTGCACCCCGATCAGTTTGCTTGGATCATTGTTACCACTGGACATGACCTACTCGTCCTTCTCCAGTGACAGGTACATAATCCTCGTCAGTCCCTGGTTGAATTCATCAATTCCTCCTCATCCTCAAGATTCAGTAGATCGGCGCTAGTCAGCAGTATCCTCGTTTCTGTTGGATCGATGACGATGCGTTGCGTGCTAACAATTGTCTCTTGTCTGAGACTCTTTCAGGCCTGTCGGAGGTGCAGCAGGTGGGGCGAAGAACGCGCCGGCCGCCGCCGCGGGATCATGGTCGCCGTCGGTGGAGGACGCGATGAGCTTCGTGCAGATGGTGAAGGAGGCGTTCAAGGAGCGGCACCCGGACAAGTACCACCTCTTCCTCCGCGTCATGGACGACTTCAGGAACCAGCGGGTCGGCATCGCCGAGGTGGCGTCCACCGCCAAGGCCCTGTTCCAGGACAGCCCTGATCTGGCGCTGGGATTCAACGTCTTCCTGCCCAAGGGCCACAGGATCCAGGTCGGCCTTGATGAACTCGCCGCCTGTTTCATCAGGGACATCAACCTGGACGACGACGGCGGCGGCCACTGACCGAAACTCTGTTAATTACTCTGTCTGCGTGTGCTCGCCACACGCCATCTATCTCTCTGTTTAATTTTTCATTTTCTTTCCATTTTGTTTCTTGCTACCGATTGTACTCGCCAACGGTTCCATCCTATGTACATAAATTTTGCCTTGTCGACTCCTTTCGAACATCATCACCTGAGAAAAAAGGCTCAAAATCTCTCTTCATTGTCTAGAACTACCCATGTGCAAGGAACTAAAATTTTGTCAAAAGCAACAAATTTGCCTTGATTAGTGTACACCACTATGCCATCTTTATTCATTTTTATTTAACTAGATAATTCCCCGCGCGTTGCCGCTGGAGTTTTGATTTACCAAATTTTAGGTGCGTATATGATGGATGAAGGAAAGAGTAAAGTACTATGATATTTGATTAGGATAATAGAGTATGACAGAAATATTAGGGGTGAGATGGGAAATTTTTGTAGGGTAATAGTAGTAACTTATGTAATCAATAAATTTGCTGATGAAATTAGACAACCCAGCCGCTTTGATCTAATCCATGTCAAGACAATGACACTTGAAATACAAACGGCTGCAGATTGAACAAACATAAGATACCATTATCAAATGCACTTCACTGTCAGAGTCTCAGTTAAATCGTTTCCGATTAAATCTGACCAACGTGCATATGAGATTCAGCTGCAAAATATGAAATACATATTCACAAATAATTTATTTATTTGGGTCACTTGTAGTTCCTGCTCACTCCAGCAAGGCAGCAACTCATCTGAGTGAACATGCAAACCTACTGAAAGAGCGATGACCTTTGAGCAGCACTGCAGCAGGAACATGTGCTCTCCCTGTGGAGCAGCAGCAGTAGCACGCAGAACGGTGACGAGGCCTTGTGCATGGTCACCGTCGTGCCCCTGGTGAAGGCTTCCTGACACGTCGATGATGTGGTGGGCTGTTGACAGAGCCGCAGGCCGCTGTAGGTAGCCGTCGATGGGGCAGTTGTGCGACGCGCGGGGCAGGACTCCTCGTGGCTCAGCTTGTCCGTATACCGAACGACCTCATGACAGCCATACCTCTCGACCTGCTGGAGGTGGTCGAGGCCGCTAGGAGCTTCTCGAGTGGCTGGCAACGGATGTCGCCGATGGACTCGGTAACAGCTTCAGGGCTTGCCAAGTTGCCACTCGAGTGGAGGCAACATTTGTGCGGAAGCAAAGCATTTTCAAATAGGAAAAAGGTGCTTACCTGCGCACTGATGCTCGTGGAAGGAAGGCGCCATCGCAGCTGGGAGATTTGTTCACGCTGTTTGGCTTATAAGCCATGACTGAAAGTACTATTTGTTAACTTAGTGTGACAGAAAAATACTATTCGTTGGCTGATAAATTATGGTTTATAAGCCAATTTGGACATTTTAATTAGGCTTACCTAGTGCAGGGAGAGCCCATTAGGCCCTCCACAGTGTGAGCGGTGCCTGATACTGTTCACGTATGCCAGCTCACAGTGATGCTTGGTTGAGTTTGGGGCTGCAGCGTGTAAGTGATGCCAGAAAAAATAGCGCGTTCTGGCCACAGTGTGTGTCTATAGGAGACATCACTTCATAGGTCCCACAAGTGAGAGAAAAGGGAAGTAAAAAAATAGAAGCAACAGGCCATGCGCAATTGATGTGAGCTAGCTGAGGTAAATGGGAGGCAGATGAAATACTATTTTATTTCCTGGGCATCGGTTTGGAACCGGCGCAAGTACGTGCTTCGCTCTCCGTTTTTCTGGAACCACTGACAGTTAGCCTCTCTTGCTGCAACGTGTAGAGCGGTGCTAGAATCGGCTTTTCCCTCTTCTGGCATCACTCAAGCGACACATTGCAGAAGGCCTTAGCCAGCCTCGATGGAAACGCACATATCGGTCGTTGTCCTGTAGCCAGGCTAGAGTGGCAGCGGGGTGAATCGCGTCACCTCCCTTTCACCGACTCGCGCCGCCCTCCGCCGCCGCCGGTGCGGCCGCACATGCTCGCGCCGCCATCTGTTGCCGTCGACGTGGGCTCGCGCCGCCCTCCGCTGCTGCCGACGTGGTCTCGCGCCGCTCCCTGCCATCGCCGACGCGGGCTCGCGCTGCAGCATCCGAGGGCCGAGGTGGGCGCAATAGTGTGCTCCGAGGGCGGCGCGACTGTGAGGAGGAGCTCAACTGTCGTCGCGGCGAGCTGGAGGAGGTGGCCGCGGCGTTGGAGCAGGTGGTGGTAGGCGCGCCCGCTCACTGCCATCGCCGGCGCAGGCTCGCGCTGTAGCAAGAGGGCAGAGGAGCGAGGAGGACGTGGTGGTGTCCGTGCGCCGGAGGAGCGAGGTGGTGTCCGTGCGGCTCCTCCGCGCAGCTCCTCGATGGACATGGCCGGTCAGATGTTGTCCTCCTCCGCGCAAGGTTGCCGCCGCCGTTAGACATCCGCGCAAGCCCGGGAGCCCAACGACGTTTGCCCCTGCTCTTGCGCGGCCTGCACGCGCCATGGCTACTGCCTTCCTCCTCCTTCGCTCGAGCAACAGCCACCTCCGTTCTCCCCTCCCCCCTCCGCGGTTGGAGATGTGCTAGAGCTCCTCACCGGAGATGAGCGTGAGCGTGCCACCGTGGTTGGAAATGCGCCAGGGCTCCGACGCCTCATTGCTATCGGCGAGGGGAAGGACGACGCTGCAGTGGCCATGGCGACGGCAGATGTGCTGTTTACATCTAGACGGCGGAGTTACCCCTGACATGTTCAACAAAATGCCTCAATTAGGTAACCTGAATGCAGATGACTAGATGAGGTGACTGTATTCGAGCTAACCAGGCAACCAAACATGATCCGGGTAAGCCAAGCTGAGCTAAGACGAGTAAACCAAACAACAGCACCTTGTATTAAGAAAGCTAGGCTTACGTTGCACTGGCTTAGGTGGGTAGCCAAGCCAGGACTAAAACACGAACTAAACACACCCATATTGAGCCCAGAGGGAGAGGAATCGAAGAGACACGGATCCAAGGAGACATAATCACATTAATAAACCTGACACGTCGCATGGGTTGATTTTGAAACTGATAATTGATAATTTGATATGTATGGTCTGATGCACGAGAGTCATCGCGGCGAAGGAGAAAAGGTTGTGGTGCAGTTTGATGTGTATTTAGTGGAGAAGATCATGTGGCCACGTAAGCTATGAAGACTGCGCACTAAAATTTTGATGACGTGACCGCACGAAGAGCGAGAGAAATACTGTAGTGAGGATATCCTATTTAGTTATACAAGATAGAAGATTTCTTTCTCATTAATCGGTCGGTAAAGGGTAACTCCAAAACACTACGTAAAATTAGATTTCAAATTGTAAGATTTAGCTATTACGTAAAATATAAATCTATAAAAAATCATCATATAATGGTGTAGGTAAAATATTTTTGTCCATATTTGAAATCTAGATGCATCCGGCTGTCATGGTCTCCAGACTAGAAGCAACAAACGGATGAATAGCAAGGCAAGCATTTTGGTCCTTCCAACGATTAAATAATGAATAAATAAATAAATAGAGAGGCCTAATGCACCACATAGATGGTTATGTTGATTTGTAGATCTATGGATCATATGTAGTAGTAGCTCTTTTTTCCAACACGCACCTCCTGCTCAGCCAAAAGGGTTGTTCGGATGAAGCCCCTGTCTAGACCATGTCCTAAGCACCTCTGCCAGGCCCCGGCTCACCCACGCTCAAGAAATCAGTCACCTAGCCTCCAGACACCTTCCGGCAACTTACATGCAACTCAAAAAACATGCCCAAAATCTGCTCAGCCAACGGTTTCTTCTGACCGCCTCACGCCTGACTGGCCTAGCTGGCCGTGCCTAGGCCAAGGGTTATTCTCACTTTTCAATGAGTCACATATTTTTAACTTTGAACAAATATATAAGAAAATATTAATATTTAGAGGACATAATTAGTATTATTAGATAAATCATTGAATATATTTTTATAATAAATTTATTTAGATATACTAATATTTTCTACGGATCTAGTTAAATTTAACAAAATTTAAACACAAATTTCATTGCTCGACACTTTTTAGCAGCGTCTCTAACTAGTCAAAGTCCAATTAAATTAGTACACGTCTCCATAAGCCCATATAGGATATATGTGGGCCGTGCTTCCCGTCTCTAGGAGCACGCGGGCCGCGAGACAAAGGACATGACTAAGCATAATTGTGGGCCATCGAATCTCATCCCCGTTCTGGGCTTGGGCTGGGATGTACGTGTCCCTGTCACGAATGTCGTGGAGCTACTGGGCCCATGATCCAAGTGACCTGTCCCCATTCCCCAACTTTCCGTTGACTGCCGTGTCTCATAAGAATCTACGGGCCTCTTTGGCCGGGCTCCCGCTCCGGCTCCGGCTCTGTAGCGCGCAGGAGCCGGAGCAGGAGAAGCCAGCGAAATGTGGCTCCGGCTGCTCCAGTTGCTACAGTGAGAGAAGGAGAGGAGAGAGAAAATCGGATTCAGTGAACACGTACACCATCCCATGCCCACGCCCCTGCTTTTACTTTCACTGACATGTGGCCTCCAGCACCGACCCACGACCTGTTGGTCCACATGTCAACCAAAATGGCTTTCCGCACGTGCGCTGTGTCGAAGGATGCCTCACCGCTTCGTCTTCCCCACGATCCCATCCCCTTTCGCCTTTCCCCTCCTCTCGACACCACCAACACCACACCACCCACACACTCCTCCACCGTCGTTCGAATATTCCAAGCTTGAGGGGAGGAGGGGAGGAGAACCGAGCGCAGAACGCCTCTATCGATTGCTAACAGGTGCGCCTCTTTCTTCGGCTTCCTCCCCAGCGGCCCAGCGGCCGTCCTTCCTTAAAATACGGGCATTCTAGCTGTTGCGGTTACGGCTGCTGCGCCCGCCGATTCGAGTCGCGCTTCTTGACGCTCTCCACTGCCATTGCCTTGTGCTTCGCTCAATCTATCTGTCAGTCGTTTGCATTTGGCTTGTAGTTTCGTGAGGTAGTCTCAGTATTTGCCTATTTAGTTCAAGCTAGCTGCCAGCTGTTGTGCCTTGTTCGAAGGCTGTTTTTTTTATCTTGTCCACAGTTGTGAATTGTGATTGTGGTCCGATTGGGGATATATAACCTGCGCCTTCTGAATCCTATCCCAATGCATTTCGATGCAACAGAGTGGCCGGTCTTCTGCAGTGGCAGCAGAGTGTTGCCATCAGTATGCGTGCTGCTGTTCTTTAGTTTCCGACATTCATCATTGCGCCATCATCGGTTGCAATTCGTTCTAGTTCAAAATCTGTCTTGCTTCCAGATTACTGAACTCGTGCTATACCATTCAGTCTTTTAAATTGTTCATTGAGATGTTCAAGGATGCTATTGGCTGGAATTCTTTTGAACCCTTGTTTTGCACTACGCTCAGTCAGTCAAGTTGATTGGTTCATCCTAACGAAATGACTTGCTTCACACGTTTTACCTGAGCTTCTTTTTTTTCCTGTTTGGGGAATACTTCTTGATTTTAGAAAAATGGAAATGATTGCCCTTACATCATAATGGAAAGCAGGCGTGGTTGGTGCTTTTGTAATTGTGTTTGGTGTTGTGGTTGGCATGTACTGAAATTCCACTCTAATCTGTTGGCTCTGGCCAATCATATTAAAAAACGTTGGTTACAAGCCTAATGGCACTTCCTGGTAGCTGCTGCTGCTCTGATTTTCTGTTGACACAGTTCAGAGGCAAATTGTAATGTAGTTGTTTGTTGGTCTTAGTTGAGACTAATTATTTTCTGAGAAAGGTGTGGTAATATTCCTTTAATGATGGTAAATTCTTCTTCTTTTGCCGCTCGACCTCAAGAGGCAAGGGAGGTACAATGCCAAGAGCAAATGAGATGTTGAGGGCAGATTCAAGAATGATGGTGGTCTTTGGTGCCTTGACATCGAAACCAGAGCAGCTGACATTTGAAGAATCCCTCAGATTTGTCAAGAAAGTGAAGGTGAGTTGAATGTTTTAATAGTATCTTATGTCATCGCATGATTTTCATCTGTGTGTGGTCAAAACGCCTATCCTGAGCTGTTGCCCCGTCTAGTAAGTTGCAATGATTTTACTGGTATCATTCACTTACAATATACACCCGGGCTTGTTTGGCTTATAAGCCGTACTTTTTTAGCCAACGAACACCTATCCTCCAGCTTGGTGAGGACCGGCTTCATCTTCCTGACATGGCCGATGCAGCCAAATATCCAGAGGAAGGACACGCTCGGATTGCGCCCATACCAAGCTTCAAATGACGTCTTACCCTTTAGGGCCTTGGTGGGCGCACGGTTGAGGATGAACACCACCGTGGTCACCGCCCCACCCTAGAACCTTATTGGCATGCCCTTGGCCTTCATCATGGATTGAGCCATGACGACCACCGTCTGGTTCCACTGCTCCACTATGCCATTCTGTTGTGGCAAGTATGGCGTGGTGTGGTGTTGCACCACACCCTGATCCATGCAGTATGCAACGAACTCCACTGAAGTGAATTCGTCGCCGTGATCAGTCCTCAGCACACATAGCTTCTTGCCACTCTCTACCTCCGAGCGTGCCTTGAACTTCTTGACCGCTTTTGCCACCTTGGTCTTGTTGGTCAGAAGCTATAGCCACATGTACCGGCTATAGTCATCCACTAGCAAGATGAACTACTTGCGCCTGCTGAGCATCGCCGGTGTGATCGGCCCGCAAAGGTCACCATGGACCAGCTCGAGGGTCTCTGCCGCATGGTACTTCACCGTCTTCAGGAATGGCAGCCTTCTTTGTTTCCCAGCTAGGCGGCTATCACATAGCTCGCCTACGTGCTCGATGTGAGGTAGCCCAATCACCATCTTCTCCAGCCGACCAAGGGCATCGAAGCTGAGATGTCCATACCAGACATGCCACAGCCATGGCTCCTCCGTGCGCCATGCAGCCAAGCAGATGGTCTGCTCCACCTTGAGGTCGAGTAGGTATAGCTGATTCTGGGACCTCTTCACCTTAGCAAGAAGCCGCTGCTCCCGGTCCCTGATCCTGGGGATGCCGTCCTTGATCAGTACCTCTCTGCCATGCTCATCCAGCTGGCCAATTCTGATGATGCTTAAACGCAGCTATGAGATATAGTACACACCTGTCAGTACGCGGTGCTCACCATTCTGGCACCTGAAGATGATGGTGCCACGCCCTCGGATCGCCACCCTTGAGCCATCACCGAACTTCATCATGCCGGTCATGTTGCCGTCGAGCTCAAAGAAGGCTTCCTTGGAGCCCGTCATGTGGTTGCTGGCACCGAAGTCCAGGTACCACTACTGCTCCTGTTCACCACCCACACGTTCGAGGTGGACTTGGACGCGCGGTTCATCGAGGTTGACAGCCTTCAGAGCCTTCCCAGGTCCTTTCACTGCCATTCCCTCTCCCTTCTCCTTGGCCTCAATGTCGTGCAGTGCATAGAATGTCATCATCAGGAGAGTGGCCTCATCATCATCAGCCTACGCTAGATGAGCCACAGCCTTCTTCTCCTGCTTGTGATTTGGGCACTCCTTTGCCCAATGGCCCGTCTTCCCATAGCGCCGACAGGTGTTGAGGTCGACCTTCTTCTTCTTCTCCGAAGAAGCCTTGCCGCGGCCCTTGCCATCGCCACCGCCGCTAGAGGAGGCTTCCCTAGACTTCTTCCCCTGGGTAGCCCACTCCTTCTCTGTTAGCAGCAGCTTACCGATGTCCATCGTTGTTGTGGCCTGCTCTATGCACTCATCCACCGCCCACAGATGGTCAATCACATTCTTAATGGTGAGGGTGGATAAGTCCAGCATCGTCTCTATAAAAAGAGCGATCTAGATGTACTTCATCAGCATGGAGTGGAGGAACTTGGAGACCGCCTCTTCTTCATCAATGGTGACGTTGTGGCTTCTCAGATTACTGATGAGCGACTGCAGGTGGAGGGAGAAGTCCTCCACTGATTCACCATCCTTGAACTTGAGGATGGCGTACTCCTGCTTCAGCAGCTAGGTCATCGCCTTCTTTGCGCGGTTGGAACCGACGCGTATCGCTGTAACGGCCTCCCACGCCTCCTTAGCAGAGTTCTTTGCCCCCAATGGCTCCTTATACTCCGCTGGCACAGCAGCGAGGATAGCCTCCAATGCTGACATGTCATCTTCTTCGTTGTTGGTGCCCTTGTCAATAGCATTCCAGAGCCGTCGGGCTCTGAGCTTGACCTTTATGATCACCGCCCACTCGCCATAGTTGGTGCGAGTCAGCGTCGGCCAACTGGTGCCGCTGACCTCCCGCACTGTGCGCACGACAACCTCCTATCGTGGCTGGGCAGCCATAGCAGCGCCGCTGCTGTCGGCCATCTACAAACCGTCCGTCATTGCTAGCGGTTAGTCCGACGACGGCGCTTGTACGGCTCTGATACTACTTGTTAGACCCTGGATCTTCGGAATTGATGAGCCAACCACTCCCCTGTGTTGCTGACCACACACTATGGCTAGAGGTAGAAGAAGGTAGAAAGAACAGAGCGCGCGCGCACACAGCACAAGCACCAGCGTTGGCCGGAGCTCTACAGAGAAGATGGCAAAACTGAACTAGCTCTCTTTACTGAGTTGCAGTGGAAAACTATATATACAACTCTACCCATCCAATCTTAGTACACAGACATGTCAGGCTACCATGCTGCTACAGTTACTAGATGTGACAGTAGGACTAACTTTGGCGCATGTCCCTGTTGTGACTACAGTACGGCAGGAGAGCCTTTTGATTCCTACCCCTGCAGCGGCTACATTAGCCACAACAGGGAGCCCTTTCGACGTCTGCCCCCGCCGCGCGTTCACACAGGGGAGCAGCAGATTACTTAACAGACCCCAAGTCATTGTCCGTCTATTCAACCTGTTCGGTTGGCTGGTTCATATCGTTGCTGGTTCGTGAAGAAGTACTGCTGGCTGGTTTGTGAAGAAGTACTGCTGGCTGGTTTGTGTGAGAGAAAAATATTGTTCCGGCTGGAAATTTACGATCGTTTACGACAAGTCACAGCTAAATAAACAGGCTAATTGTTGTTCTTCTTTTCAGATAATGGATAAAGTTCTGAATTCATAATTTTTTCCCCAGAATACATGAGACCATAGTTTTTTTCTAGGAATCAGGATCACACCACACTCGTTAAAAAAATGTAGCACCGCAACCGCAACCGCAACCGCAACCGCAACCATCCCGTATCTGTGCGCGTCCTGCCCTCTGAACACTACTGTGCGTGTTTGTCAAATGGCGTGCACCCGACCTTCTTTTTTTTTTTTTTTTTTTTTTTTTGCGATATGTCCTACCTATCGAATTGTGATTTGTTCTCGTTTATTAACAGACGACATTGGTACTAAATGGAAAGCAGATACTGCCACGTACTGGTTGTGTGGTATTTGTCATATCTCCACTCATCTTCTCTTGTACCTTTATTTGTTCTGCTTTCCACTCTTTCCGTATCAGCTAGCCAGCTAGGCCCTTCTCTTTTGCTTCTTTCTTCTAGGGCTCTAGGCTAGGCAGGTGCGTAGGTCTCTCTTACTGTCATTTTGATTTCTTGTTCTTCATCGTATTTATCTCGACACAATTATGGATGGAAATTAAATAAACAAATAAATATAAATATTGACGTGAAAAAACGACCCAAGGTCAGAAATCTGTCTCACTTTTGCTACTTCTTCTATTACTTGAGTTAGGACATATTTGGATCCACGACTAACAACTAGCTGACTAGCCCAAAGAATCGGTAGTCTAATTTATTTATTTATTGAAACTTAGTCTAATTTTTAGTTGTGTGGTTGTGGATCACTCATTCACTCTCGGATTCGGATACCTCCTCAAGGTGCAAGTGCAAGTAACAGCTCGCTAGCTGCATGCGTACGTACTGCCTCATCTACAAAGATGTGCTCGATCTGGAATCTGATTGATATGTTATGTTAGGTCACACTCGGACATAACGCCATGGAGCACTATCTACGTACCACGTCACTACAGGAAACTCGAATACTTCTATGTATGTAAAAATCCACAGAAAAATATAAATACCGACAAAAAAATATTTTTCTAAATAACCCATTAAAATAGCCACTAAAAGGCAAGTTTTATAGGACGACGATTAGACCTGCTATGTTATATGGTGTAGAATGTTGGCCTACGAAAAGACGACATGTTCAACAGATAAGTGTCGCGGAAATATGTATGTTGCGTTCGGTCATACAAGAAGGGATCGAGTTCAGAACGATGATATACGTGATAGATTAGGGGTAGCACCAATTGAAGAAAAGCTTGTCCAACACCGGTTCAGATGGTTTGGACATGTCCAACGAAGACCTCCAGAGGCACCGGTGCGTAGTGGAATCCTAAGCCAGGATAATAACGTGAAGAGAGGCAGAGGAAGACCGAAGTTGACTTGGGTAGAGGCAATAAAAGGAGACTTGAAAGGATGGAATATACCCAAAGACTTAGCCTTAGATAGGAGTACTTGAAAGACAGCTATTCACGTGCCTGAACTTTGATTGCTTCTGTTGGGTTTTAACTCTAGCCTACCCCAACTTGTTTGGGACTTAAAGGCTTTGTTGTTGTTGTTGTGTTGCGTATACTACTGAACACAGTTTAATTTTCAACAAATACTAAGTGCTGACACCAAGGCCCATCTGTTATTCTAAATAGCATCACACTATGCAGAGTTGCAGACTAGTGCTGAATGAGCTAACTGACATTCAGGCAATGAGAAAATCATAGCAAGAAGCATAAATTATTTAATCACTAATTTTTTCTGCACCGATTCTTTAATCATAGCAAGAAGCACATACATACTACAATTATAAAATCTCACGGATCTCCCTTGCTTGTATGCACATCCAGTTTGCTTGAACAACCACTAGAAAAAGATGCACAACTTGACATTTGGGCAGCTATTTACAACTGCATACAACTCTGTTTCGCACAACAAGAATGGGGGAGAATGGGATGCACTGATGCACATACCTGATGGGAGCTCGTCACCAGCAAAGGGCCCGATGGAGGAGGCGTGGAGACGAAGGGCTGCCATGTCGTGGATCTAGCTAGAGCTCATTGTGATGCACATACAAGGTTACAAGATGTGAACAACCTGAGCTACTAATTTCCAAATAAGGCAATCTGAATGAAAAAATAAACACCAAGGAAATTTCTAAACTCTACTTATCAACTACTTCACTATTAAGTATGCTACTAATCCATTGATCAACCATGTCCAGAAAAGGCATAATTTAAAACATGATAACTGTAAACCTAAGCCATATCATACTGCTTGTAGCCTTGTACCATTGCAGAGAAATACCAATGATTGCAAACTGCTTACCTATTTGGCTTTATGTCATTGTTGACCTGATTATCCAGTTTCCAGCCCGTCTTTCTTAATATCTTCCATCTCACTATCTCTTCACTATCCCAACAGATGCAGAGAATGAGACTACTGTGTTGCATATAAACCATAGAATGTTCCACCAAATATGACATGAAGTGATCACAAAGGAGAAGGAATATGAAATTCATGAAAATATGTAGGCAATGCCGAATCCATGAATCTATTCTGTGACGACACATTTAGTAAAAAAATAAGTGCTAAAAATAGTTGACTTAACCACATTGATGCACAAACTCATGAGGTTTCCTTCTGTTAAGCAGCAGTTCCCAATCAATCAAACTACTAGTGTCTTTAGGATAGACTCACAGTGTTGAGGAGGCCTGGAGCTTTTTCCCTCCCCGAATGAACTACTGAATGTGCTGTGATGCCAATATTTTCCCTCCCCGATGAACTCCTAGCTTAGTTGTAGGATCAAATTTGCCTAATAATTAATTCAGAAGGGAGGAGTGGAAGGCCACGCAGATCTAGTAGCAATACCTGAGCAAAAAAACATAATACATTGATTTGGTACCTTGCTCGTCGCCTCCATGCCATGGACCTGTGCAGAGAAGAGATGATGCCATGAGAGAGGGGTAGTGGGAGGAAGGAGATCGGAGCTTGCCTTGCTAGATGCTGGGGATGTTGTGGTAGCGGCATCTGTGGCTCGTCGACCTCGACGTCGACAACCCCCAAGGGAGGAGCAGGGTCGCCCAGTAGCGACCGGCACCACCGGGAGCTGGGGGGCCACGCATGCTGCCGGGGGCTGGGGAGTCGTGCACGATGCCAGGGGGCAGGGGGCTCGAGATCCGCATCCTCCGCCATCTCCTCCGGGAGCAGCCTCTAGATCACGTCGTGGGCAGGCCCGTGCTCCGGATTTGGTGGTGGGAAAGGGGGCGGCACGGACAACGTCACAGCCTGGCCAGGGGGTGGCCAGCCCGGCCAGGGCCTCTGCGGCGGAATGGGCAGAAGCGGTCGTGTGGCGCGCAGCTGCGGCCTGCTCGATAGCCCAACGGTGCGCCTATCCATCCCGAGCCATCGGTGGCGGCGGCCAGCATGGCCAGAGAAGCCAGCTAGGGCATGGCAGCAGGGGAGGTCACCATGGGAGGAGCGGCGTCGGCGGCGAGAGAGAGGGGTATGCACGGGAGTCCTCCCGTGCGTGTGGTGAAGAGAAACTAGGGTTTAGGAGGAAAACAATGTTCTCAACCATCAGATCGAGAGATGGATGGCTGGTATCAACCGAAGTTGCAGCTAGCCTATGGGAGGTATTGGGCCTATCTCTCATTTTGGGCTAGAATGGAGTCGTCTTTGCCCAATACTATTTTTCTTTTTTTCTTTCCTTTTGCTGGTAGAAATATATTAAATTTTAAGATATGAGAAATGATTTCAAATGAAAATATTGTCAACAGCAAAGTAGTAGAACTCATCAATATCCACAACTTTGGTTTTGGTCCTTTTTCATATGAGTTTGTTTGAACAATTCAAAATTTAAATTTCAAAATATGAGAACTATGACAGAATTTTTAGATAGCAAATGACTTCATATGAAAAAGTCATAAACCACAAATTTGTAAAACTCATCAAGATCCACAACATTTATTTTGGTCATTTCTCTATCGGACTTTGTTTGAACAATTCAAATTTTAAATTTTAAAAAATGACAACTTCAAACAAGATTTAAAAATAGCAAATGATTCCAGCTAAAAAAGTCATAACCAACAAAGTTGTACAGCTCATCAAGGTCTATAACTTTTATTTTGGTCATTTCTTCATCCAACAAAGTGGTAGTATACATTGTTCACAAATCCATAAATCTCTCACATGGTTTATGAAACTATATAAGAGATATGTTAATTTGTAAACAATGTTACTATCACTTTGTCGGATGAAGTAATGACCAAAATAAAAGTTGTAGATCTTGATGAGTTCAACAACTTTATGTTCATGACTTTTTCAGCTTAAATCATTTACTATTTCAAAATGTTGTTTGAAGTTGTCATTTTTGGAAATTTTAATTTTAATTGATAAAACAAAGTCACATGAAAAGATGACCAAAATAATAGCCGTAAGAACGTAATAAATTGATAGAGCATGATTTTAGAAAACTTTAGAAAAAAAAAATCATTACATTTGAAGTTAGTACGAGGACGAAAGACTAGTTATAAGTTTTAGAGAGAGATTAAAAAGAAAAATTACGCTTGTTCATATAAAGTTAGTATGAGGGCGCTTGTTCTATTTTTCTACGTGTTTTTACTTTTTTCTGTGCGTTTTATAGAAATCCATAGAATAATTATAATTTTTCTGCAGGGACACTGGAACAACAGATAAAACATCCTGATTCCCACCTGCTGATTCCCGTGCGTCGACGACTACGCTACGCGTGTCCACTACAACGCACGGCTGGATATATGAATATATCCCAGAATAATTTGAGTTTAGCTTAAAAAGTACTCCTCCCCAACCAACAATGTACAAAATCCGCTAGATGTAGATGCTTGTCTCTGTAAATAAAATGGTTTTTTTTATTAATATGTCTGACTTTATTTGACGTAGTGTCCTTTTCTAAATGAATATGGGAACCGGCTCTTATATAATCTTCATCCCATAATAAATATTTTTTTTAAAAAAATAGACAGATCAAGGTCCTCGTCTTTTTTTTCTCGGAGGGCATCTTATAGATTTGTCAGCTATCCTTTGGATGCACCTGTGATTAGCTTCAGCATTAGAAGGCAGTGTCCATATGTCTTCGTAGAATGTTTTCTTTGGATAAAGTTTAAAGCTCAGAAAGTTATTTAGCTTGGGACGGGGGAGTATATTATAAAGAATAAATAAAGTAGACTATAAAGTAAACACCGAATGCTATAGAAATTATAGAGTTTGCAACTAAAAATGACTAATTTTATCCTAAACTACATTTCTTTTTGATTTTGCCATAAGTAAAACTTTGCTTTTATCATTTTTTATATATTAACACCTTTGAGTTCAGATAAATGCTCTATCAAGCAAAATGATCGTATCTTGGTTATTTAGGTTTCTACTTCAAGTCCTCGACTTAGCACAGTATTTGTATTTCTCTATATTTATTCTAGGATTTAATTGTGAGCTAGGTGACTTCATCAATATTGAGATATGTGACTCAATCTTTGTGGACCCTCGTAGGCACGGACGGATCTAGTGGTGGGGCGGGCGGGGCTCTAGCCCCCCTACGTCCGCGGGACCCATGGAGCCCCCCCCCCCCCCCCCCCCCCTAGGATTTTTTGCCATAGATGCACCTTGAGAAGAGACTGAAACAGTCTTGAGGTTGAAGAAGCCTCTCGTAGACATTTTCCTAGATCCGTCCCTGCTCATAGGGATAGAATGTATATGTATATGTGAGTGTCTATCCCTATGAAAAAAGAATGCTCAATCAAAAAATATTTCATGGAGAAAATAATGAAATAAATTTGATGTTCGATGTTGGTGCTTTGTTTATGAACTTAGGCAATGTTAAAGGAATTTAACCTATGATAAAGATGACGTGAGTTATCATTTGGAACAGCGGTAGTACAATTTTATCCCAGACTTCCACTTTTTCAGTGTGGAGAACCAAAGTTTGTGCATTAGCCAGATGCATGGCAATTTCTAGCTAATAAGATTATTATCCCTTGGTGCCGAAAGGAGCGAGGACCATCGATTTTTCTGGAGTAGTGATGACATTAATCTTTTGATTTCACGTTTAAAAGAGAAGGAATGTGCGTCACCCAGCGATGCTGAGTATTGAAGCATACTGTTGCAATTATACAGTCAGCTACAGCAAACTATTCTTGCTGTTTCCCAGAACAATATATATGCGATGCCCCGCGTACCTGCACGATCCATGGATCGATGGATCGATCTCTCCCCTCTACAAAATGCAGAAACCCTCCTCCCGGAGATAAGATTTGCATGTCATGCGTGTTGGGAACTTCAGAATAACTAGAGCGGATCAGTTCTATTCTGGGTTCTATTATGCTCTAGATAATATACTCTCGTGTTTCAGGAATGGCCATGGCCGGTTGATGCATGCAGTGCCGTCGTCTCCATTGCATAAAGCATAGTTAATCGCACATACGCATGTGCTAATCCAATTCACGGTGAACGCGTGTGAGTCCTCGCCGATGCTGCAACTGCAAGCGACGTAGAGCTTCGATTGACAGGGCGGTGGCCGGTGGATGTCAAAGCACTTGTACGTTGTATCTGAATGCTCATGCATATTTTTAGGTGTCCTGAACAAGAAAAAAATCTTTACTGAAACTGGCATTCGTTCCCGTTGCATATTAGCTAAGTTCCACCATGCAGTGCAGAATAGTTTGGCATTCAATAGAAACTATCTTGAGCTTATTTGGCTACACACCAATTTAATTACTCCAATCCATATGCGGCTCTTGGATTATGACATCACAGCTCATCACCTGGATATTTTCAGAAGCTTCAGATTTCACCCGGTGAAAAAGTAACTAATTATTCAGCCCAATACCTCACAACCCATATGAATTGGAGTAGATTGATGCCAACAAGCCCTTACGCTAGTTGAAGGAATGGTTGAGACCAAAGTCATAACCACCTTATTTGAGCAAACATCAACTCTGTCCCTCAAATTCTTCGGTCAAATCTTCATTTCTGGGGGGTTCTAAAGAGGCCCCTACTTTTCTTTTTCCACTGTTTCTCATCCCGCTCTAGTATGGATCTTGCGCACGCTTGATCCCCGACAGTTCCCATGCCCTTAGTGACGACGTCCATCACGTGCGCCTACTCCGATGGCATTCATCATGTACCCGCCTTCCCCGGCGGCCTCCGCCACTGCACCCTCCCTTGGTGGCTCCTCCCGGTGCAACCTCTCCTCTCTATGCGCCCTCCTCCCCCTGGCACGTTCTTAAACCTATGTCCATACGCCCTTCTCCACGACACCTGCTTCCCCGTCGTGCGGCTCCACCCCATGCGCCCTCCTTCCCAGTGCCTTTCTCCGGAGCAGCTCCACCCTTCGTCCTCCTCCATGCCGTCACCGCAGGCCTAACTTGGGTCACCACTACTCGGCCATGGCCCGTGGCGCACTGAGGGATACTGAGAAAGGAGTCTACTCGTGGATGTGAGAGACAGGGAGAAGAAAAGAAAAAAAAATATTGGACTTAATGGTGGATGGGTCCCATGTGAATTTAAGGGTTAGAATGCACACTAGTAGAGAAATGATCTTTCATCCGCTTCAATTTTGGGCTTTAGTCTCGGTATTTTTTGCGTCCAGGAGTAAAGGAAGAATTAGTCCCGATTAGAGCTACCAACAGGGACTAAAGGCCCCTGTCCTGGCACGCTTTCGCAACAGGCCACCTTTAGTCCCGGTTGGTGTTACCAACCTGAACTAAAGGTCGGCTGGTAATACCAACCAGAACTAAAGGGGTACCTTTTAGTCCCGGTTGGTGTCACCAACCCGGATTAAAGGTCTCCCACCCGGGACTAAAGGTACCCCACAGGTCAATTCAAAAGGAGAGTGTCCAGGACCCTGTCACATGTGGTGTACAACTAAATTGGTAAGGAGTTTATGCGCGAGAAAAGAGGTCCTGGGTTCGAATCTCACACATCGCAAGAGAGGTCTCCCTACAATTTCATTTATTTTTCTCCTGAGGATGGACCTTTAGTCCCGGATTCGTAGTCCCGGTTGAAAAACTGGGACTAAAGCCAGTTCCCAACCGGGACTACAACCCATTTCTCTACTCGTGGCAATAGTTGTTGTCCGAACTAATAGCTGAATTTGAAGGCTCAAGAAGTAGAGGGAACCTCCCAATCCCAAGTAGTGCCCCCCTGATTTAGGGGGGTCATTCTCAAAGTTGCTCTCTTGTTAGGCTAACAGATTTAAAATAAAAGTTATTTTCAGATTAACAGAGCAATTAGGTTAGCTTCTTCCCCAGCCCACGTAGACTAACAAGCATATCCGAAATGCCTCGGCATAGATATATATTTGAAGACCCTATACTAATTTATTACCCTAGATAAACAAAAAAAACATGAACCTAGCTTGGCTGTTTGAGAGCATGGGTGTACGTCTAATTTCTATACCGTTAAGGTGTAAGTCATGGTCATGGTAAATTTATATGCGTATCTTTTTCTTAATATATAAAGCCACCTAGTTTGTTCTCTGGTTGGCCTAGGGAAAAAAACGAAATGAAAACCCACACGAGTGGTGATGGATCCCGAATAGTTTTTTTTAGTGGAGCACTGTCTCTATTCATTTAACGAAATATAGTTACAAATGCCATCGGGACGCTCCAAAAACTAAACATGTCTTCCTACTGGTAAATTTACAGAACTTGTAGCTAGGAGATGTGCATCAATATTTGAACTCTGCCCTTCGAAGACGAAATCAATCCTTGAAAAGTTCTCCATTCTAGAGTTTATTTCCAGAACAATAGCACCATACCTGCCCATCCCCTCGCCCTGGATGCTTCGAACCGCGTTGGCACAATCACTAGCCAGCCTTGCTACCTGCAAACCAAGGTCACTGGCCAGGGCCAACCCTTCGTGGCAGGCTATCGCCTCGACCACCTCCACGTCAGTGTTTCCTTCCACTACCGGTGTCGAGGCTCCCAAGAACTTGCCTCCCTCATCACGCGCCACATGCCGAACGCCTCGAATTCTTAGAGACTGTCGCATCCACGTTGATCTTGGCTAGCCCAGCCGACGGTTTGATCCACCGAGGAGGCCGCGCCCCTGAGCTGTTTCTAGCCGAGCCTGTTTCTTCTCCGGTTGGACTTCCATGAGCTCACCAATAAATCGCTCAACAAACATATGGGTCGACAGAGGGCTCTGAAAATAATTCTCGTGTATCGCCTTGCGTCTCATGGAAGTCGCCCATAGCCGGACGACGACCCTTGTAAGCTCTTCATGCTTAAGCGATCGCATCACCTCTGCAAGCCAAGCCCGAGCGTCCAAGCATTGCACTTGGCATCAGAACTCGGTAATCTCCTCCCTTTCTAGGGCCAAACACATCTGGCTAGGTTGCCCTCTCGCGGCGCGTGCCTCCATGAATCATCCGCACCGCATAAGGAACAACCCCTATCCGTAGCCATGTTCCTATGATGCTTGACATCACCGGCCGGAACTGAGTGCCTAGCCAATCTCCACAGGAACACCCTGATCTTGAAAGGAACATTGATCTTCCACAACTCGCTCCATTCCTTCTCCTGTGATCCATGTGACTGAAGAAAGTGTAGACCATATAGCCCACTAAACTAGAACTTAGCGGCCCATGGGTTGAGTGGAGATACAAGTGTCCAGACCCTGTATTTTCTTTTCCTATTTAGGGTACTCCGAAATGACTATGGAATGTTGATCTAAATACCTTTTTTTTTTTGCTATATATTAACTTCTAAGAGGAGGCGCCAGAGGTAATACTGTCTTCACTAAAGGACAAAGCTGGACGATAGGAGCAATACGGGGAGAAAGTGCGCTTTTGCTATAGGCTGGCTTAAAATGTTTCGTTTGAAAATGAATTTGTTAAGACAAAACAGGCTTTATTGCTTCTGCCCTTGTCTGGACTACAAACTTGAATCTTGAAAGTAGTTCCTGCTAGGTAAATACAGGTTTATTGGTTTTGCCCCAAGGCAAGAAAACGGATGTGCGAAGGAAAGTAGGACTTTTTACTGTGGCTGAGCATAAAAAATTCACTTTGATCTTACACTCTACTAAGCAAAACTGGTGTGAGTGGTTATGATATATAGCAACCGATACCTACATATTTAGATTTATTAATTAGATGTAAGGTCATATACGTGATTATGTGAATGTGCATTTTTATGGGTTGAATGTGACGTTATAACAAGCTTTTATTTTTAAAATGCACTTTTATATGAAAACTACAAAAACATATAATGTATCTAGTTGAACTAAAAAATAATACGAAGTAGTTTCCTAGTCGAACGACTTTGAAAATTGTTATTTCCAAAAAGAGAATTTAGGTAAAATCATACACTCGTAAGACGATTTTATCTTGGCATAATAAGAAAAACTTGATTCTTTATATGAAGTCATTCTACGGTTAAGCTTTTTCGATGTGTTTTCAGTTGTTCTAGAACGAAATACCTAATGGCATCCCAAATATTGTAAATAAATGTTAAACCTCAAGCATGGCAAATTTTGGTTGTATCTGGTATCATAGATTTTGCCATTTTAGAATTAAACTTTTTCCAGGAATGCTATATCTGAGTTTTTGTTTAACTTGTTTAGCCTCAAAATGTTTTTAATCTAAAAAATCATCTGAATTCATGGTTTAGAAAGTATTTTTTTTATGTAATTTCTTAGCATACAAAAATCCAAAGTTTCATGCATTCTCAAAATTAGGTTTATTTGAAATTAAATTTGAAAACATTCAAAACAAACTCAAAATTTTCATGGATGTTACAGATAATGGACACGTATCATGAAAAATATTAGCTTTTCTCCGATGCCTTTAAATTTGATTTCAAAGTGAAATTTAATTTTGAACATGTGCATTCATCTGCATAGACAAATGCGTCTTTATAACATGCATTTAGATGTAACTTTTTTCTTAAAATGTAACTACCAAAACCAAAGGTTAACAGTGCCATCCTTCTGGAGTCGGATCAATCCGGACGATATAGGCATGTTTTCCGGTGTTCTTTACCTTGCATGCAATACACAAACAGATAGAGAAGCTAATACATTCGATACAACTCATATAGGACGTGTTTGGCACTGCTTCACCAAGATCTTCTATGAGCTAAACAGCTCATAGGTGAAGCTCCTTTTTATGCTCTCACAAAAGAATAAAGAGACGTGGAGCTGGAAAAAAAAGTAGCTTTTCACAACTCTCATTGCAAACAGTTGGATGAAGTTGTTTTACGAAACAGTTTTCTAAAACAGCTCAGCTTCACCGAGAAAGCTTCCCACGAAATGCCAAACAAGGCCATAGTCCTAGTTTTCTTTTTTTTTTTCTTACTTCTTCTATTTCAAATTGTAAGACATTGCAATAATTTTTCTAAATATATTAATTTTACTACATATTTAAATATAGTGTACATCAAAAGTATAAAAAAACTATATGAAAAAAGTTAAAATTACTGACAATTTGAAAAGGAGAGAGTAGTTATTTTGATTATCGAATTATACAAAAAATGATAGGTTGAAAATTTGGAATCTGTTTGAACTTCTTACCTTCTAGGAGAAGTTAACCAGAGTAGGTAGCAAGGCCTGTATATAGAACTAGAAGGATACTTCAGCGCATTGTTGTGAAGATTGCGAAAAATTAAAAATAAAATTAAGTAGAGATGATATGGATAGCTTGTATTAAGAGGTTAAAAGTTAGTGGCATGACATGTCTATTAGTAAAAGATGATGTGGATAGTTAGTGGAATATGATGTGGATGTCTTACATATTGAGATAGAACTAGAGATGACGTGTGTGCCTTGCATTAGAGGTTGGAAGTTAGTGACATGACATGGCTATTATTGGAAGATGATGTTGATGCCTTGCATATTGACATAGGACTTGAGATGACGTGGATAGCTTGCATTAAGAAGTTGGAAGTTAGTGGCATGACATGGCTATTACTGGAGGATGACGTGGATGTCTTACATGTTGACTGTAGAACTTGAGAAGACGTGGATAGTTTGTATTAAGAGGTTGAAAGTTAGTGGCATGATATGGCTATTAGTGAAAGATGATGTGGATGTCGTGCATGTTGAGATAGAACATGCGGTGCTGATTAGCTTTATAATAGATATAGATAAACCGAAAGGGAAGACGACACTGCATCAGTTCGCATGCGACTGAGTGGAACTCTGTTCAGTCTTGTGCTCAGTTGGTGGCTGCGAGATGGACTCATGGAGAAGCAAAAGAGATGGCACAGAAAAAGTTAGTCTTTATGCATCTTGAACCCACACAAGTAGGCATGCCATGCCATGCTTACCCGGTCATCAGTATCTATCTACCATATCAGTCGCAACAAATCTTCATGCTACCCATCATCAGCCGATCCATGACCTAGCCGCCTCTCCTTGCCTGCCAACCCAATCCATATCCACGGTCCACCCCAGCTGATCGAATCCATGGCGACTCTATAAATTATTAAGTAGGGCACACAAATTCTGCCTTCCTGCCTACTAACCCCTACAGATCGCAGAAACACTCTTCTTCCTGTTCTTGGCTTCTTGCAGCCTGCCGTCCAGACTGCCTTCAGCTGCACCCCGATCAGTTTGCTTGGATCATTGTTACCACTGGACATGACCTACTCGTCCTTCTCCAGTGACAGGTACATAATCCTCGTCAGTCCCTGGTTGAATTCATCAATTCCTCCTCATCCTCAAGATTCAGTAGATCGGCGCTAGTCAGCAGTATCCTCGTTTCTGTTGGATCGATGACGATGCGTTGCGTGCTAACAATTGTCTCTTGTCTGAGACTCTTTCAGGCCTGTCGGAGGTGCAGCAGGTGGGGCGAAGAACGCGCCGGCCGCCGCCGCGGGATCATGGTCGCC